>NC_083579.1:42169470-42231970 GCF_027579695.1 Neoarius graeffei | reverse complement strand
CCTTATCGATTACTGGACATAGTTTTCACGACCGTGTCAGTGGATATTGAACTGCCAGAGGTGGAATACCCAGATGTGTATAATTACCTCATTAACTTTCCCTCGCTGTTCAGTGGTGAAGCACTGCGTGCTTATAAATCTCTGGACAGTTATCTTTACAGAAATTCAGGATTTGTCAGCCCCCCTCAGATGTGGCATCTTGTAAACAAGAAAATAACAATCCTCATTGGATGGGTAAGTCACTTAAGTATTGAGTACTAGTACTGATATCACATGGATATACTGGAATAAATACATGGCGAACCTGAGATGAAATGGTCACTGCACAGGCGCCAGTGATCGTTCTTTCCAGTCGGTACCCATGCCTTGTTGTTATTATTGTTTGGATCGGCCCGGCTGATAGCAGCAATCCATTTTGCGCGCCTGTCAGGGTCCCGTGGCAGCCTATGAAACTTTCTTCCCGATTTCTGACCTCTCCTGTTGTGGCATTTATATGCCATACAACTCTCCAGCATTGTGGCATGGTAATATTTGCAGATTTGGGCGAAAAACAACGAAAGTCAGTGTCGGTAAATTGCGATGGCGGAAATATGGCGTTTGACCGACAAGATGGCGTCTGTTTACAATCTGGATCGGCTGTGACGTCACATGCAAGTGGACTATAATCATGATTATAGCATTTTTCACAAATTGATACTGTCATTTTGCCTGTTTGTTTACATTCTAAGTGGAAATTATATTTTGTCGGATATTTTGTATAAATTTTTTTTTTTAATTTCTCAAATTTAATAAAAATAAAAATGCTTGGTTTCTCAAAATCCAGTGAACGTGGTTGGAATGAAAGTTATTCCACTCAATCTCGTCGTACACGGCTTATAGCCGCTATCAGCTCATGTACGACTCGATTTCGTGGAATAACTTAAGTATAACATCACAATATGGTTGCGTAATAAGGCCATGCGAAGTGGTACATGTTAATGGTTTTGTGCGGCATTGCAGGAAAGGAACTACACTATCTATCTGAACCACACCAGCCTGTTACGGGCCATTCTGCTGCACAGCGGTGTGCCAGAAGATAAACTAAACCAGGCTTCGTGTATACTGTGTGATGCCATGGTAAGCTCAGGCATGCATGCGTGCGCACACACTGACACCTTGGTGAGCACATTTATAATATACCCAGTCAACATGCTTCCACAAATTTAAGACCAATCTATCATATATAAGGACTAAAACATGATGTGGCATGCTGCTCTAGGAAAATAATCAGTCCAGTGATGGGATGGCGTGATGCTGTTATGACCCTGATATTGATTATACACACAATTTATTTATTATTTGAAGAATGATGTCATAAGTTTGATCTGTTCATAGTTCAGTTTGTTCCATAATGTCATTGAGAAATTTGGTTCCTGTTCTCACGGACCTTATTGCATAAACCTTCATGTGATTTATTTCTTTCATTTTAAAAAGCTACTTGTCATATTACCAAGAAATCCTCCGTCATCTTGGAAAACTTGGAGCTTTTGCTGCTGTAAAGTCCTAAACACAGCTTCAAAAACGCATAAACAAACATCTCACCAAATGAACAGTAACACTTTTTTTTTTTTAAACTCAGTTTCTGTGGTGTGTGCCCCCCCATGGTTTGTTTCTCCCTGTGCAAGTTGTTAAGATAGAAATGATCATGTATTATCTGGCACTACGGTCAGAGCTGCTGTTGTAGAAAATCAGTCAACACCTTTTGAACAGTCGTGGTCAAGAATTCAATAGCACTTTGCTATAATGGGAAAACAAATTAAGATTAAAATAAAAATGCTTCCTGTAATGGCTGCAACATGGCAGCAACTGACAGTTTCCATTACACATTGTTCTTCCATTACGCATTGTTATTCTCTAATTTATAAGACCCATGCAGAGATGGAGGCCAGGGTTTAGTTACAGTATGCTACATATTCCATGCTTTTGCAATACTGTTGCTCTCTAGACAGTAATCTGCAGCACAGATCATGGTTTATGTTTGCATCATAGCTTTTGGAAGCTGTCCTTAACTCCAGCGACTTATAGAATGGCGTTTTAGTCTTTATCAGAACGCATTTCCTCGTGTTAGTACAAACCAAAAACACGCCTCAAGTACTTGACATTAGAATACAGTCAACCCTGAAAAATCAAAATCATGCTTTTGTGTGTCGTCGTATAAATTGTGTTTTTTTTTTTTTTTTTTTTTTTTTAGCTCACAGTTCAGAGTTCCCTGGTTTGCTTTTAGTGCTAATTTGCTCCCTCAGGTTCTCTTCATAACCAAACATCTCAATTTCAATATTTCTTTTTCAACAGAGTGAGAAACTGACGAAACGTGAGGTGGAAGCCAAGTTCTGCAACTTGTCCTCGTCTAATAACAGTGTAAGTTACAGGAACTTGACAGCAGCTTGGGTCACGGATCTACAATTGTACGTTGGGTATTTTGATATCTAAACTGTCGGTTCGAGGAAAGTTTTTGAATTTTTTTTTTTTTAAATATCAAGGAAAATCCACCCTGAAGCTGTGTGTGTGTATTCTACTTACACTTGTGTGATGTGTGTAATATATATTGAATTATTATATATACAGGGCACTTTTGGAATGGAATAAAAACATGTATTCTATTCCCTTCTCGCGGGTTTCATTCATTTGGTTCGATAGCATGCAATATTGTTGTCATATTGCTTATCCTACGTGTATTATTACAAACTCCAGACCTCTCACTCATCGCTGCACACTTTATTCCAATGTAAACTTGCCCTCACTGTCAACTCGCAGGCTCTCTCACCTTTATATCTTTTTGTACAAGGCCTTAATTGGCAGACTCCCGTGTTACATTTCTGAGCTTCTTTCTTTTAAACAGAGCTCACGTTGTTTGAGGTCTCATGACTTTATTTAATTGAATGTACCTCAAGCCCGGACAGAGTTGTTCAAAAAAGCATTTATGATTGCTGCACCCACCGCTTGGAATGATCTGCAAAAAGATTTGAAATTACAGCGCTTCATCCCCTTGCATGATTTTATAGGTTATGTAAAAGCCTTAGAGCACAAGTCCACTCATAATTGCACGTTTTAATTAGATATTTTAGGTGACGCCTTTTAATGTTTGTAATGTTCTTTATTTGTTTTATGTCTTTTTGTGTTTTTTTTTTTTTTTTAAGGTTTGATAGTTTCATAAAAAACATAAAACAATCTGTACTGCCATCTTGGCCAGGTCTCTCTTGGAAAAGAGATTTATATCTCAAGAGACTAACCTGGTAAAATAAAGGTAAAATAAAAAATAAAAAAATTATGTCACTCTACCCAGTGGAGAATGAGCGTTGAATATGGTTTACAATATTGCTTGGTTGTCGAGACAACATGATGTCGCACATCGGCGCTGATGCAAATATCTAATGAGGAGGTTTTCTGCTGCGCATGCGCACAAGCATTTCTTTGTTCACTGGGAAAAAGAAAGACGCATTGAACACTTGAAAGGCTACCAAAACTTGATTAGCTAGTCTTTATGCATACAGTGGTGCTTGAAAGTTTGTGAACCCTTTAGAATTTTCTCTATTTCTGCATAAATATGACCTAAAACATCCATCAGATTTTCACACAAGTCCGAAAAGTAGATAAAAAGAACCCAGTTAAACAAATGAGACAAAAATATTATACTTGGTAATTTATTTATTGAGGAAAATGATCCAATATTACATATCTGTGAGTGGGAAAAGTATGTGAACCTCTAGGATTTGCAGTTAATTTGAAGGTGAAATTAGTGTCAGGCGTTTTCAATCAATGGGATGACAATCAGGTGTGAGTGGGCGCCCTGTTTTATTTAAAGAAGAGGGATCTATCAAAGTCTGATCTTCACAACACGTTTATGGAAGTGTATCCTGGCACGAACAAAGGAGATTTCTGAGGACCTCAGAAAAAGCGTTGTTGATGTTCATCAGGCTGGAAAAGGTTACAAAACCATCTCTAAAGAGTTTGGACTCCATCAATCCACAGTCAGACAGATTGTGTACAAATGGAGGAAATTCAAGACCATTGTTACCCACCCCAGGAGTGGTCGACCAACAAAGATCACTCCAAGAGCAAGGCGTGTAATAGTCGGCGAGGTCACAAAGGACCCCAGGGTAACTTCCAAGAAACCGAAGGCCTCTCTCACATTGGCTAATGTTAATGTTCATGAGTCCACCATCAGGAGAACACTGAACAACAATGGTGTGCATGGCAGGGTTGCAAGGAGAAAGCCACTGCTCTCCAAAAAGAACATTGCTGCTCATCTGCAGTTTGCTAAAGATCACGTGGACAAGCCAGAAGGCTATTGGAAAAATGTTTTGTGGACGGATGAGACCAAAATAGAACTTTTTGGTTTAATTGAGAAGCATTATGTTTGGAGAAAGGAAAACACTGCATTCCAGCATAAGAACCTTATCCCATCTGTGAAACATGGTGGTGGTAGTATCATGGTTTGGGTCTGTTTTGCAGCATCTGGGCCAGGACGGCTTGCCATCATTGATGGAACAATGAATTCTGAATTATACCAGCAAATTCTAAAGGAAAATGTCAGGACATCTGTCCATGAACTGAATCTCAGGAGAAGGTGGGTCATGCAGCAAGACAACGACCCTAAGCACATAAGTTGTTCTACCAAAGAATGGTTAAAGAATAAAGTTAATGTTTTGGAATGGCCAAGTTAAAGTCCTGACCTTAATCCAATCGAAATGTTGTGGAAGGACCTGAATCGAGTAGTTCATGTGAGGAAACCCACCAACATCCCAGAACTGAAGCTGTTCTGTACGGAGGAATGGGCTAAAATTTCTCTAAGCCGGTGTGCAGGACTGATCAACGGTTATCGGAAACGTTTAGTTGCAGTTATTGCTGCACAAGGGGGTCACACCAGATACTGAAAGCAAAGGTTCACATACTTTTGCCACTCACAGATATGGAATATTGGATCATTTTCCTCATTAAATAAATGACCAAGTATAATAATTTTCTCATTTGTTTAACTGGGTTCTGTTTCTCTTCTTGTGTGAAAATCTGATGATGTTTTAGGTCATATTTATGCAGAAATATAGAAAATTCTAAAGGGTTCACAAACTTTCAAGCGCCACTGTATTTACAAGCAGTGGTGAACCATTACTATTAGAGCTGGGACTTGAGCTCAGTCAAAACTTAGCCAGACACCAAAAAAGCAACAGGGCAAAGGATTTTGCAGGGGATTAGTGGTAGGGTTCCAGGTAGCTCTATCGTGTGTAGTTGTCGATTTTAAAAATAACGAAGTAAATTGCAGAGGAAAATGAATACTTGAGTGAAAAATACTGTGGCGAGCGTGCGTGGAATAAGAGTCTGGAGACAGAAATCTTAGTTTTTTAGTTGTTAGCCTGTGTTACTTGCTCTCGATAGCACTGGCTTCACTGCTTTATTCGCATTCCCTAACACTACTGATGAATGCTACACCGGTTGGAAGGTTACTTTACTGCTGTGCTGACTCGTGGGTAAACTAGCATTGGCCTTCGAGAATCCTGCTATGAAGAGTGTATGTGTATGTATAATAGTAATATTGGCTGGCTTTTTTTCATGGTATATCAGATGTATTTCATTCAGTGTCATGCTAGCTGAATGGAATATATCTGATATACCACTCAACGTCAGCCAATATTATTTAAATATTTGTGATGCATTTCTGAGGTCTGTATTCGTCTGTTCAGGACCTGAATGAATGATTATTCAGGAATGAATGGAATATTTTACTGTTTCTGTATGTCTTCCCATTGTAAACTGAGACTCATGTTCAGTGTGCATCTCTGTGCAGCTGCAAATGCTCTATAAGTTCATCGAGCAGAAGGGAGAGCTGCGTGAGCTCAGTCCTTTCATCAACTCTTTGACCAAACAGAAGACTGCTGCAGTCACACAGTTGGCCAAGCAAGGCCTGAAAGATCTGGAGGAGCTTACAGGTCTGCTTAAGAGACTCGGAGTTAAAATACAGGTAATACTGCTAACCACGCTGCTCCGCTTAAAAAAAAAAAACTTCTGATGCTACATCTCATCAGGGATGTTTTAGTATGAAAGCTTGGTAAAAGAAACTGAGTTCAGCTGTTTTGAAAAACGGCTCTGATTGTCATGAATAGGGGCCACTTGATGTATATCTTTCCCCTGAAAAAGCTCTGTTCAGCGAATTAATAATGTTACTTACCTACTGGAATGAAAATGGAAATCAGCACCAAGTAATCAATGTCTTATGATTATCGAACATAAATAATGACTTCGCATGATATGAGGATATAACATCTTCCATTACAAGGGGCTTTTATGATATGAATCAGTTTGGATGAATGAGGATTAAAGAAGTCACAAGACATGAACAAACAATCTTATATGGTTCCTACATGTACAGTGGTGCTTGAAAGTTTGTGAACCCTTTAGAATTTTCTATTTCTGCATAAATATGACCTAAAACATCCATCAGATTTTCCCACAAGTCCTCAAAGTAGATAAACAGAACCCAGTTAAACAAATGAGGCAAAAATATTATACTTGGTCATTTATTTATTGAGGAAAATGATCCAATATTCCATATCTGAGAGTGGCAAAAGTATGTGAACCTTTGCTTTCAGTATCTGGTGTGACCCCCTTGCACAGCAACAAGTGCAACTAAACATTTCCGGTAACTGTTGATCAGTCTTGCACACTGGCTTGGAGGAATTTTAGTCCATTCCTCCGTACAGAACAGCTTCAACTCTGGGATGCTGGTGGGTTTCCTTACATGAACTGCTTGCTTCAGGTCCTTCCACAACATTTCGATTGGATTAAGGTCAGGACTTCGACTTGGCCATTCCAAAACATTAACGTTATTCTTCTTTAACCATTCTTTGGTAGAACGACTTGTGTGCTTAGGATCGTTGTCTTGCTACATGACCCACCTTCTCTTGAGATTCAGTTCATGGACAGATGTCCTGAGACTCTTTCCTTTAGAATTCGCTGGTATAATTCAGAATTCATTGTTCCATCAATGATGGCAAGCCGTTCTGGCCCAGATGCAGCAAAACAGGCCCAAACCATGATACTACCACCACCATGTTTCACAGATGGGATAAGGTTCTTATGCTGGAGTGCAGTGTTTTCCTTTCTCCAAACATAACACTTCTCATTTAAACCAAAAGGTTCTATTTTGGTCTCATCCATCCACAAAACATTTTTCCAATAGCCTTCTGGCTTGTCCACGTGATCTTTAGCAAACTGCAGACGAGCAGCAATGTTTCTTTTGGAGAGCAGTGGCTTTCTCCTTGCAATCCTGCCATGCACACCATTGTTGTTCAGTGTTCTCCTGATGGTGGACTCATGAACATTAACATTAGCCAATGTGAGAGAGGCCTTCGGTTGCTTAGAAGTTACCCTGGGGTCCTTTGTGACCTCGCCGACTAGGACACGCCTTGGTCTTGGAATGATCTTTGTTGGTCGATCAGTCTTGGGGAGGGTAACAATGATCTTGAATTTACTCCATTTGTACACAATCTCTCTGACTGTGGATTGGTGGAGTCCAAACTCTTTAGAGATGGTTTTGTAACCTTTTCCAGCCTGATGAGCACCAAAATTTTTTTTGAGGTCCTCCGAAATCTCCTTTGTTCGTGCCATGATACACTTTCACAAACATGTGTTGTGAAGATCAGATTTTGATAGACCCCTGTTCTTTAAATAAAACAGGGTACCCACTCACACCTGATTGTCATCCCATTGATTGAAAACACCTGACTCTAATTTCACCTTCAAATTAACTGCTAATCCTAGAGGTTCACATACTTTTGCCACTCACAGATTTGTAATATTGGATCATTTTCCTCAATAAATAAATGACCAAGTATAATATTTTTGTCTCATTTGTTTAATTGGGTTCTCTTTATCTACTTTTTGGACTTGTGTGAAAATCTGATATTGTTTTAGGTCATATTTATGCAGAAATATAGAACATTCTAAAGGGTTCACAAACTTTCAAGCACCACTCTAATACGTAGATGTAGGTAAACCCTAATATTGGTGTCTTTTTACTAAGCAGCTGAACTTCTTGCTGAGTTCCAGGTGGTGGTCAATCTGGGCCTTGTCTACAAGGTGCAGCAGCACTGCGGGGTCGTCTTCCAGTTTGTGGCCTTTATTAAGAAGCGCAAACGCACTGTTCCTGATATAATAGCAGCTGGAGGACGTTATGACAACCTGGTACGGTCAAACAGACACAAACTGCCTTAATAACCTGTAACGAGTGCTGTCTCATTATGCACCTGCTCTTCAGAAGCTTGTGTTTGACTCCTCCCTCAGATCCTTGACTTCCGTGGACCAGCAGCCACTGCTCCCGTGGCCTCAGCGGTGGGGGCGAGCATAGCCCTTGATAAGATCTGTACCGCTGTGGCAGCCATGGAAGAACCGGTGAGATTGGAGCATCTCTTCCTCTGTCTGTCTTTTCTCACTGGTGGTTTGCAAGTGTGCCGGTCTTTGATTGGCTGTCTTGGGTCTTGTCTGTCTCTGCAGCCTCCTGTAAGTTCGTGTGATGTGCTGGTGGTCCCCGTTGGCCACACGTCAATGAGCAGAGCCATTAATGTCATGCAGAAGCTCTGGACTGCTGGAGTGTCAGCTGACTTGGTCTACGATGTGTTGCAGGTCAGAGTTTTGATATTTTGACCTGAGATTCAGGGAGATGTAAAATTCACACATTTTGTACTGGTTTAGAATTGACAGTTTTGTTCATCGGCGGCACGGTGGTGTAGTGGTTAGCGCTGTCACAGCAAGAAGGTCCGGGTTCGAGCCCCGTGGCCGGCGAGGGCCTTTCTGTGCGGAGTTTGCATGTTCTCCCCGTGTCCGCGTGGGTTTCCTCCGGGTGCTCCAGTTTCCCCCACAGTCCAAAGACATGCAGGTTAGGTTAACTGGTGGCTCTAAATTGACCGTAGGTGTGAATGTGAGTGTGAATGGTTGTCTGTGTCTATGTGTCAGCCCTGTGATGACCTGGCGACTTGTCCAGGGTGTACCCCGCCTTTCGCCCGTAGTCAGCTGGGATAGGCTCCAGCTTGCCTGCGACCCTGTAGAACAGGATAAAGCGGCCAGAGATGAAATGAGATTTAAATTGCACATAATTATTAGCTCATTTGGCCATGAGGCCGATGAACTGTTGCCATGGCGTGTCGTTAGTCATCCACAATTCAGTTTAAAAGCATCTCCATCAATTCTTCACTGATTTCCGTTCTTATTTGTTTTGTGTGAAAGAACTGATCACTCAGCATAAAACTTGTTAGTTGTTTTGTCAAATCCTTTGCTAACGAATTAGCAATTAGGCCAAATTAACAGATTTTCCAGGCCTCTCACTAGAATGTAATCTCTTCTCTCATTTCTCATCCGATTCCAATTCCGATAATGTTTTGGGTCCATCTTTCCATGAGGAACAAAACTTGGCCGTTTCTTTGTTGATTTTCCTGTTGTTTCCAACTTTGTTTATTTTCAGTTAAATCATAAATCTGGATTTCAGTTCTGATTGTTTTGTTTGAAAGAACTAGTCATGCTGCACAACACATGGTCATTGTATTGTCAAATTTTTGCTAACGAACTGGTAATTGGGCCAACTTAAGTTGTTTCTCCTCTCATTCCTCAATCCAATTTCAATTGTGCTCGATGTTTTGGGTAGAGCTTCCCATGAGGAACAAAATTTGGTCGTTTGCTTGTTGATTTTCTTGTTGTAAACAATTTGTTTGCAACTTTTTTTTTGTAAAATAGTGTCTCCTCCCTCAGTTCTGATTTTATTTTATTTTTTTGAAAGAACAAGACCTTCTGCACAAAACTTGGTCATCGTATTGTCAATTATTTGCTAACAAGTTAGTAATGAGGTCAACTTAACAAATTTTCTTCTGAGTAGAATTCTATCTCCGCTCTCATTTATCATGTGACTTCAGTTCTGGTTGATGTTTCGGGTAGCTCGTCCCTTGGGGAACAAAATGTAGCCATTTGTTGATTTTCCTGTTGGAAACAATTTGTCGTGGAGGTTGGTCCTCTCTCACATCGTCACATTTCAGTTCTGTTTGACGTTTTGGTAGTCATGGTTGTTTTGATGGCAAGCCAGATGAGTTACTACATCCTTGACGTTCTGGTATAATTCTTTGGTGTTGTGTTAAGATCAGTAGGCCCTCAAGGCATAATGTCACATGCTTACTGGTGACTGATTTAGCGTCAGTGACGGCTGACAAAAACATTCTGGCAGCATCTGACATTTCAGTTTTTCCTATAGTCATCTAAAATCAACCAATGAGAGAACTGAATAGGATTACACAAACCTCATGGGGCAGCTACAAATACAGTATTGAATTGGTGAAACGTACTAATGAACAAAAAATATCCTTATTACGTGTAGTTCAGTTTGAAGACTGTTTTATACCGGTACCACTGAGTACTTGCATTAGCCAGGATTGATGACGTCAGGTCTAACATTAGAGGATCATCATTGTATAAGGGTGTATTCAGACCAGGATAGTTCGATAGTTCACTTGCTTTGGTCCGAACCAAATGTTTTTTTTATTTTTTCATTTTGGTGCGGTTCGCTTTCACACTGTACATTTTAGTAAGCGGACCAAAATCTGTCAACAAAGCCACGCGCCCTGAGGTCGTTCAGCTATTGGTCAGAGACGACACGCGCACAAAGCGTTAAGTTCAAAAGTAGTCATGGAGGCTTTCCGTGCTGTTATTCTTTTTAATGTCATCAAAGCTATATGTTTTTACTGTTTTCACAATTGTGCGATTAGTATGCTGTTGTACAAGTAATTTATCAACGACGACTTCAAAGGGCAAGGCGGCTACGGAGGATAGCGCTGATGAGCACACATCATGTTGTGACAGTTCTGGCTCTTCACGCAAGACGGAGGAGGTATGTGTCGGGATATTCGCCTTATCCATCGTAATAGATGAATTTCTTTTTTGCGTCGCTAGTACCGCCACTTTTTGAAAGAATGTCCCTGATTTTAATGTAGGTCTGACGGAGTTTCTTCACTTTTAGCCGACATTGTTCTGGGGAGCGCGTGAACCCCTTCTTCATTTTTTCACTGAATACAGCAAACACGTCGGCATCTTTTGTGTGTTCTCTCCAAAAGTTCAGATATGTGGACATCTGCCCATATATCCACAAGGGTACGCGTTTCTTCCTCGGCCCACGTTTGCCCCCTATTCATTTTTTGTTCTCTGTAGTCTAGCCTACCACTGGTCTGAATAACTGAACGACTGTTCTAAGGTTCCCTTGACAACCGAAACAGTGTTTGCACTTTGCGGTGGAGTGTCAAGACACTGTTTTCCATAATGCTCAACAAATGATGGAAGCTGCCAAGGTACAAAAAAGCAAAACTGTCAGATTAGGTCCGGTCTGCTTTCACACCTCCAAAAGATCCGCACCAGGGTTCCTTTGGTCCGGACCGAGTCCGACCTTGCAGCTCGGTCTCGGTCCGCTTGTTTGGTCCGGACCAGAGTTCGGTGGTTTGTATTCAGACCAACCCAAAAGGTCCGGACCAAGGGAAATTTGGTTCGTTTGGTCTGGACCAAACAACGTTGGTGTGAATACGCCCTAAGCTTACATGAACAGGTTATTACACAACCTGTTATAGAGTTCAGCCTAAAGTTCATTGAGAGAATCTCGTATAGCGTGACAAGTCATCTTTGAAGGGGGTGGGGGGGAACAAGCCACAATCACACAGAGTGTAAAACTGGCTTTAACAGGAAAGTTATGAATTCGAGGGTTAATACAGTGATGCTTCACTATATTGCTGAATGATTATATGTTGAACATGTCGGTGGGTGCACATTAGTGTTGTGGGTTAGTGCTAATAGTGTAGAAAGTTTCCATACTGTTGCCATGGCACTGTTGCTTTCTGCACGTCCACAGCGCTCCTTCATCAGTGCCAAGGAGCCTTTGCCTCAGCATTACACACCCAGATTACTCGCACCCCGTTCTTGCACGCTCGTCCACGCTACAGGGTGTCCCAAAAGTCTCGGTACGGAGGGGAAAGCGACACTTTTGAGCAAAATGTAATTTTATTTACAAAACATCCTCTACATGATTGTCATTTCTTTGTAAACATGCAGGGAGTTGTCTCTCCCACTCATGATGAACTCGTTAGCGCACTGTTCTGCATGGACTTGCACTTTGAATGCGTTCCTTGAAATGATCTTTGTGCTGTAGCCATGAGAATGGTTTCAGTGTGGTGATATTTTGTCAAAGGCTGTTTGAGGAAAAAAATTATATAATATCAACCAAGTATGAAGAATTTTGGAAGACGTTTTGGTAAAAGTGTTAATTTTCCCTGTATGTGGAGACTTTTGGGACACCCTGTGCAGTACTGACATTATCTCTCAATCATTTATTAAGCAGTCCAAATTGCTTTCGTTTTTCATCTTGGTCCTGCAGTTGCTATGTTGGCCTACATTGTTTTTTTCCTGCTCTTCATATTAATCTGGTTTTATTTTATTTATATGCTCTGTTGTGCATCTTGGCTGCCTCATAACCTCAAATCACTCAACTCTGTGTCCCAGCTTGAAGTCCAAAATCAACACTATATCTAATTGTCTTTTTATTTTTTTTTGGTCCCATTATAGTTTTCTTGACTGGAAAGGGATGATGTTGGTCCAAAATATGACTCTGCTCTGAAGTAATAGTTGTGAGACAGATATAGTGAGATACTTGCATTGTAGCGGAGGTAGACGTAAGCAGTAGATAAATAAGTAAAGAAAAGCATCCGAAGGAGGATATACTGGTTTACCTCTGTCTGTCCATGTCTACGTATTTCCATCTGTCCAAAACGCCCTTTTTATCAGCAACTACAAATCACAAGTGCTTGATATTTGGTACTGAGCTTCAGCTTGGGGTTCTATACCGTGTATACCGTTTTCTGGTCTGTCGCACATCGACTTCCTGTTTCCCGACTGAATGTGTTTACGAAACCTATACGGTGGATTTTGATGCGATTTCAAGAAGCAAAATGCTATTTCAAAATGGCAGTTTACCAGGATGCTGTTTGAAATCCCTGGGGAGAACACTGCTCTTTACTTACTTGTTTCAGGGTTAATTATTTTTTGAAGTCAACATTCATAATAAGTGTCCTATTCCTTCGATTGCTTGCATTCTGATACAAGTGAGAGCGGGGGGGATACGTAAGTGAGCAGTAGCTCACAGTTGATCTTATATTAAATTCTATTACTACCCCTTCATGCAGAACGTTTAACCAATCCTGCTCGCTCCCACAGTTGTCATCACTTGGTCATATGTGCGAAAATATAAGCAAAAAAAGAATTGTTTAAACCACTGTGATCCTGACTGATGTCGCTGATGATGAATGAACGATCACGTAGCACTGCAGCATCATATGCATGCCAGTGTTTCCCACAGACCAGGTAGCAATTTGTGGTGCTCCACTGTGCCGATGAGGGAGTCGTGCGCGGTGGTGTCGTGGCGGTCGGTGGAGTCGGTCATTGGGGTGTATGCAAAGTGTTTACAGCGGGCGGTGTTCAAACACACAGTATTTTTCTTCAGTCACCTGCTGGGACTATTTTAAAGCTACAAGAAGCATTTGAGATTATTCAGTTCAATCTAAATTCTTTTAAGTTCTTTCAGAGAAGACAGCTAAAACAATTTTTCCCAGAACCCTGCCTGGTTTCATTCCTCGACCCAACTTTAGATTACAGGGCAGGCCATTAGTTTGCTGGGCTTGATGTTGGTGGAAAACCTGTCTTTTAAATTTATGAAAATTACTCACCAAAATTGAAGTTAAAGTTTAGTTTTTTACCTTAGTTTTTTGCCTTTTTGGTGGCAATCTTTCAATTATTCATTTATTATTTTAAATATTGAACTCAACACTTACCTCAATCAATACTAAAATGAAATAAATAGTATAATGTAACAACAAAATAATAATAAAATATAATTAGATGTAAGAAACCACTTAAGGTAACACCAAGGCAACTAACAATAATGAAAAAGCATTACCCTAATTGGTGCAAAGCCTGCATGCCCTATCAGAACATTTAATTCTGCGTGGCTTCCTGAAAAAAAAAAACTCGCGTGCCCTATCGTAAGGGAAGTCATTGGGTTCGGGACCATTTATGGAGATTCGTAAGCAGGCTGCCAGGTGTTCCCCTTGGAGCCTATTCCTGAGGTCTGTTTTAATCTATGGATAAAAAAGTACATTTTCTTCATCAAAGCACTAATAATTTCCATTACGTCAAAAAAATATACAAAGGAATACTGAATTTCTATGTGCTTACCCTATTCATAGCTGAGAAATCCCGCTCGCAATTCTACTTCGCCAATAAAGCTAATAAAGATGTTTCTTAAAATATTCAGATTTTATGCTTCAGATAGCATCAACTAGGCATCCCCGCGAGTATAACATTTTATTTAGGCTAGTGGGAAATCCTTATTTATTGTGAATGTCAAGCCATTATTAATAACTTGCATGAATGCTGAAGCGGGATAAACGGGATAATGCAATAAGGCCGGTTCCTCACGTCAAGCTGCTACTGTCTGCATCAAAATTGGTTTGTAGCCTGACTCAGGGATGTCCGTTTCCTGTAAGCCGAGAAGGCTATGATAAAGCTCATCACGAGCACAACGTAGGCTACCTTTTAAAATAAGGGGTCGGAAGGCGAATCGGGAAGGCTGCGTTATTTTTAATTAGCCTAACAGGCCTACTTGCAGTCCGGGTATATGCGCAACGGCAGGCCTGTGTACACGTCTCTGTGTGTGCGTGCGCGCGCCTGTGAACAAGAAGAAAGAAAGAGCACTATGAATGAACGGAACGATACGCAACGGAATTTTTTTTTTTCCTTTTCAAAATCGCGAGTCTGATTGTGTGGCGATAGGAATCCATTAAATCCGGTCTATGTATGGGAAACCCTGCATGCTCATGTTTTTATAAGTGTGGTCTTTCTTTGTCTTAGAAGCTTTGGATTGTATCTAGCTGCCCATTCTATCCCGCAAGAAAGTAAAAAGCAGTCCACACCTCTGTCTTGGAGCATGTTCTAATTCTTTTCCTTTCTATACAAAGACTGCATACTTGCGGCAAGTAGTGGGTATAATGAGTGATAGATTCATCCAGATTTTGTGGACTGATGTATGGCAGGGGTTCTGGTATCTGCAGTTTAGCTAGAGTGTTTAAATTTTTTTTTATTCCTTGCTTCAGTTATTTTGATTTTTCTGATTTTGGACCAGTTTTTAATATCAAACAAAGATAAAATTCACCTGGTGGTAAAGCCAGTTTGCTGAAGGGGGAATGCTCTCTGAATGCTCTGTCCCATGCTGAGCCACACTAGACAAACGTGGGTGTCTGTGGGTTCATATATAATATGAGAAAGTGTGCAGTTGGCATCTTTGCAAAAATGTTCAGTTGCTCTGTGATTATATTGCATGAGCAGCATTTTGGGGAAAAAAATACAATGATGGAGCTATAAGCATCTCGTAAGAAATGTTTGACCTCATCCTCACTAGGTAGTAGCTGTCAGGCAGTATGATGGAGAACACTGGCTAGTTAGTGGCAACTAGAAGTGATCAAATATAAATTTTGGTTTTAAAAAAAAAAAATCCATATTTATTTCTCAAATGGTTAAGCCCAAAATAAAAATAACCAGCAATATACTTTTTTGAAAACGTACTTTCTTATCCTGCTCATGCAGTAATTTTTAGTGCAGGATTTCCTGGTTTGAATAGCAAATGCTAATGTAAGCTAGTTACATCAGAGGATGAGGAACTTGACTCCAGTGTCCATTTTTTTTTTTTTTTTACAGAATGTACACACAATTGCAGTTTTCTTTCGATTTTATTAGTGATAGGTTTCGATCTGTCTGCACTGAAGGAGGTCTAGGAATGTAGACCCTCTGTCGCTTAAGAGATTCTGCCTCACGGACCGAGTCGGGAGCAAACAGTCACTGACGCAGACACAGCTGCTCAGAGATGTTTCTCAGTTTATTGGAGGACAAACATGAGCATATATTCACATTCAAGAGTGTGTGGTAGCTTTGTGATTGATGAATGATGACGATGTGATTGATGAAGCTAAGTTAATGTATGACAGGGTAATGTAAATGGGTGATGAAGCATTACATCACTGGTTTAGACTACTTTTATAAAAGACCTTATGGACCATTACATCACCTGTCAGGATCATAGTCTTATGAAAAGAAGAAAGACATTTACTGGTCAAAATAACCTTCATTGCACACAGAGCAGAATGTGCAAGTGAAGATAAATCTCAAGGATTTAACTAACCAAAACAAGTAGCAATCAGAACAGCCTGTTCCAGTTTCAAGCATGCCAAACATATATTTCTGTCAATTAGTTTTCCTCAAAGTGCTAAACTTGAAAATGTTTGCATCATTGTTTTATTTACTTTTGGATTTTTTTTGGGGAAAAAAACCACTCCCCTCTAAAAGCACTGGAATTTCAAGGCCAGTTGTTTTGTTTTTTCTCTACACTGAAGATATTTGGGTTGGCAATCAAAAGATGAATGCGAGACGGAGGATAGATCAGAATTTTGGTTTTTATTTAAATAATATTGGCTGGCCTTGAGTGGCCTATCAGATGCATTCCGTTCAATTAGCATGATAGTGAATGAGTCGAAGACGAGTTCAATATCATGCTAGCTGAATGGAATATATCTGATATACCATGGAAAAAAATCCCATTATTATTCGGTGGAACAGTTATAGATTTGTTTACAAACTGTTAGTCGCTTGCTAGTGCGGACATTTTACATGTAATACGTATCTTATGGCATTTTCAATTCACTGCGACAGTTTACTGCGGGTCCCGGTGGCGAACAAAGAAATGCTTGTGCGCATGCGCAGCAGAAAACTTTCTCATTGAATATTCTCATCAGCTCCGACGTGTGATGTCATGTTGTCTTGACAACCATGCAATATCGTAAACCATATTCAACGCTCATTCTCCATTGGGTAGAGTGATGTAATACATGTAGAAATGGCGATATGCTAACAATATTGCATGCTCTCAAACCAAATGAATGAAACCCGCTAGAAGGGAATAGAATACATTTGTTTTTATTCCATCGAAAAAGTGTCCTGTGTCTATGTAATAATTCCCAGTATTTCATTCCCTGATATCTAGATGCGTTAAACAACTTGAAACATGGCACCTTTTTTGTTTGAAGTCACCCATTTTTCAAGTGATCGGAAGTATTGGAACATGTGGCTGACAGGTGTTTCTTGTTGCTCAGGTGTGTCCTGTTAGTTTGATTGATTGTTTTAAAGAATTAATAGCTCTGAATATTTACTCTTGGTTTGAGCCCTGGGTTTCGCCTGTGAAGACTGCATTTGTTGTTAAAAAGGATAAACCAACATGAAGACCAGAGAGCTGTCTATGGGAGAAAAGCAAGCCATTTTGAAGGTGAGAAAAGCAGGAAAGTCAATTTGAGTCAGTGTACAAACAGTGGGCATAGCCAATACAACAATTTGGAATATCCTTAAAAAGAAAGAAAAACCACTGGTGTTTTTGTCCCTAGTAAATATTTAGACCCAATCAAAAGAGATGGGGGGAAATGGGGCCCAGGGTGTGGTGGGGTGTGTTTTGAGCACATGCTCATTGTTTACACTCTGGGGAAGCCTCTTCACAGTGGTTGGATTTCGGCAAACGTAGAGATTTGTGGAGGGATTTGTAGAAAAAATGACTTAGGATAAAGATGACAAATGCATTCGTCACTGTGATGACTGCTAGTAATTTTCTCTTCATCACTAATGGATTATGTTCGTCAATGATGAGTGTGACGAGCGCTAGAGGGAACCCTGAATATGAGGAGATGAAAGCTAAAATTCTGATCCATCATCTCATGTTCCTCTTTTGATCTCAAACCCAAATGTCTTCAGTATATAGCAGTAGGGAAAATGTGATCTCAGTGACTTTTTAACTATGGCATGGTTGTTGGTGCCAGATGAATTGGTTTGTGTATCCAAACAGAAGAGTCTAGAGTTTATTCAGAATGGTGCAAAAATAAAAAAAAAATCATCCTGTGCAGATGGTCTACAGGCTGAAACACCTTGTTGAGGGAGATCAGAGGAGAATGATGAGACTCGTCTGAGCTAACAGGAAGTCAGTCGTAACTGAAGTCAGCACACTTTACAGGACTTAAAAGATCAACTGTCTGCTAATGTCTTGTGCCAGGTACAACAGCACACCTTCAGAGATCTTGTGGAATCCATGCCTCGATGGGTCAGAGCTGTTTTGGTGGCACAAAATGGATCTTTCCAATATTAGGCACAATAAGTGGTTTTAATATTATCAATATTAGATCCTTTAAGTCATGCAAGTTGTGAGGTGGTACCTCTGTGGATCAGACTTTTTGTCCAGCACATCCCATAGATACTCAACTGGCCTGATATCTGGGAAATTTGGAGGCCAAATCAACAGTTTGAACTCCTTGTTGTTTTTCTCAGACCATTCATGAACGGGTTTTGCAGTGTGGTAGGGCGTATTATCCTGCTGAAAGAGGCCACTGCCATTAGGCAATACCATTAGGAAATACTACCATGAAGGGGTGTACTTGGTCTACAACAGTGTTTAGGTAGGTGGTACTTGTCAAAGTAACAGCAACGTGAATGCCGAGACCCAAGGTTTCCCAGCAGAACATTGCCCAGAGGCATCACGCTGGCTTGCCTTCT
This sequence comes from Neoarius graeffei, assembly GCF_027579695.1. Classification (NCBI taxonomy): domain Eukaryota; kingdom Metazoa; phylum Chordata; class Actinopteri; order Siluriformes; family Ariidae; genus Neoarius; species Neoarius graeffei. Next base: position 42,213,286 of record NC_083579.1, on the reverse strand, counting down.
TTCCAAAGTGCATCACGTACCATCTCTTACCCAGGTAAGTAACACAAACGCACCCGGGCATTCACATGATGTAGAAGAAAGCATGTTTCATCAGATCAGGCTACATTCTTCCATTGCTCCATGGTCCAGTTCTGATGCTTATGTTCCCATTGTAGGCACTTTTGGTGGTGGACAGGGGTCAGCATGGGCACTTCGACCGGGCTGTGGCTACACAGCCCAATATGTAGCAAGCTGCGATGCACTGTGTGTTCTGACACCTTTTCATCATAGCCAGCATTAACTTTTTCAGCAATTTGTGCTACAATAGCTCTTCTATGGGAAGAGCTATTGTGCATCAGTGAGCCTTGGGCACCCATGACCCTGTCACTGCTGCACCAGTTGTCTTTGCTTGGGCCACTTTTGGTAGGTACTAACCACTGTATACTGGGGGCTTCCCACAAGACCTGCCATTTTGTAGATGCTCTCACCCAGTCGTGTAACCACCACAGTTTGACCCATGTCAAAGTTGGTCAGATCTTTACACTTGCCCATTTTTCTTGCTTCCAACACATCATCTTTGAGAACTGACTGTTTACTTGCAGCCTAATATGTCCCAGTCCTTGTCAGGTGCCATTGTAAAGAGATAATGTTATTTACTTCACGATGTTATGTCTTTTGTGTGTGTGTGTGAGATAAACACTGAGGGGGATTGATGCAATATGGTGTTACATAGTACTAGTTTTATGCCAGGATTTCCCTTTCAAGGTAATGTGAAACAGAAATTGCAATTTCTTTTTTTTTTTCACAATGTGACCTTATTTCTGAGTGAAATGGTATATCTGGTTGGGTGGGAGTTCAAAATTTGATTTGGATTATAAACAGTGGGCATGTCTCTGCCAGAGAACATCACAGTGATGTAGCCAAGAATCGGAGGCCATTTATTGGGAGAAGGTCATTGCAGTTTGCTGGAAGATTATGGCCAAAAAGAACGCTTTTTTAAAGTGGTTAGTACAGATGAATCTAGGCTGAACACAGTCTGACCAATGGCATGAGTTAACGAAGATGAAATATCAGTTTAGATTTTATTTATTTATTTATTTATTTATTTGTTCTGGGCCAAGCCGTGGATTTGACCTGCCAGGTTGCACTGACCTAGCACGTAGCCAGACGGGTGAAATGTGTCTCATGAACAGAGCTGAGGCCAGAGACAGTGCAGTGATATTTCAAGAGAAAATCTAAATTAACCACAGGGTTGTTGAGGGGAACAGCGGGGAAAATAAGTATTGAACACGTCACCATTTTTCTCAGTGAATATATTTCTGATGGGGCGATTGACATGAAATTTTCACTAGATGTCTAACAACCCAAATAATTCACACATACAAAGAAATCAAAACATACATGTCCATAAATTAAGTGTAATAAAGTGGAATGACGCAGGGAATAAGTATTGAACGCATGAAGAAAAGGAGGTGCAAAAAGGCATAGAAAGCCAAGAAACCAGCTGAAATCTGTCCGTATTTAGAAAGCAATCCTGCCCCTTATTGGTGCAAATTTTAATATCAGCTGGTTTAGTCCTAATTGATGGCCTATAAAAACGTTTCGCATTACCAAGGTGTCACACAAGAAGCATCTCATGATGGATAAAAGCAAAGAGCTCTTTTAAGACCTTCGTAACCTTATTGTTGCACAACATACTGATGGCATTGGTTACAGACGTATTTCTAAACTTCTGAATGTTCCCGTGAGCACCGTTGGGGCCATTATCCAGAAGTGGAAAGAACATTTCACCATAAACCGGCCACGACCAGGTGCTCCTCACAAAATTTCTGACAGAGGAGTCAAAAGAATAATCAGAAGAGTTGTCCAAGAGTCAAAGACCACTTGCGGAGAGCTTCAGAAAGACCTGGAATTAGCAGGTACAGTTGTTGTTTCAAAGAACACAATAAGTAATGCACTCAGCCGCCATGGCCTCTATACACACTCACTGCGCAAGACTCCGCTGCTGAAGAAAAAGCATGTTGAAGCTTGTTTAAGTTTGCTGCACAACATTTGGACAAGCCTATGAAATACTGGGAGAATATTGTCTGGTCAGATGAGACCAAAATTGAACTCTTTGCATGTCATAGCGCACACCATGTTTGGAGGATAGATGGCACTGCACATCACCCCAAAAACACCATGCCAACAGTGAAGTTTGGTGGTGGGAACATCATGGTGTGGGGCTGTTTTTCAGCATATGGTACTGGCAGACTTCAATAATTGAAGGAAGGATGAATGGAGAAATGTACCGAGACATTCTTGATAAGAATCTGCTGCCATCTAGCAGGATGCTGAAGATGAAACGAAGGTGGACATTTCAGCAAGACAATGATCCCAAACACACAGCCAAGGAAACTCTCAACTGGTTTCAGAGAGAGAAAATAAAGCCGCTGGAACGGCCCAGTCAGTCAATCACCCGACTTGAATTCAATTGAAAATCTATGGAAAGAACTGAAGATCAGAGTTCATAGAAGAGGCCCCCAGAACCTTCAAGATTTGAAGACTGTTTGTGTGGAAAAATGGGTCAAAATCACAGCTGAGCAATGCATGTGACTAGTTTCTCCGTACAGGAGGCGTCTTGAAGCTGTCATTACCAACAAAGGCTTTTCTACCAAGTATTAAATAAATTTCAGTAAGTGTGTTCAATACTTATTCCCTGCGTCATTCCACTTTATTACACTTAATTTATGGACATGTATGTTTTGATTTCTTTGTATGTGTGAATTACTTGCATTATCAACATCTGGTGAAAATTTCATGTCAATAGCCCCATCAGAAATATATTGACTGAGAAAAATGTTGACGTATACAATACTTATTTTCCCCACTGTGCATGTTATATTTATTTATTTTTTAATAGATAGAAAGCCTGGTTCATTGTGCAAGGGTTAACCTCATCGACAGTCTGGCAGTTTGGTTTACTAACACAGAACCTTCACTACTGATCTACAGCTGTTGGATGTCATTGAGGTTGGCTGCCTGGGGCTCAGGGTGCTGAGTGCAGTTCTGAGCCATGCTGCACAAAATGACGTCTGCACCACAGTCACTGAGCCAGATGTGGACGTCACACAGCAGGTGTGATCAGGATAAATTTTCCCCAGACACACGTATTGCATGCATGTGTGACCTACAGACAGACACACGTTCAGCAGCCAGCCTTGCTCTGGACATTTGGCATGCTCATTAACACTGCGCTTTTTCCTTCTTGCAGTAGATATATTCATCTTGATAACAGTACCAAGTACAGTTTCATAATAATAAAACAAAATTTAAAAGAATAAAGCAAATAATTTAAAGCTTGTGAGTAGGTAAAAGTATGTAAACTAAGTAAGTAAAGTACGTAATTTCCTTTCAATAAAGTATGCAATTTAAGTAAGTAATGGATGGAAGTAAGTAAAATATGTAAGCTGGGGGGAGGTTGCATGTTAAGTAGTCACCCATATGTAAGAAATGGATTTTAAAACAATTTATCAGTTGTTCAATAGCTTTACAAGAGGGATATCGGAATTCCATGTACAGCTGGGCCTATCCGGGTCAAATATGCATTTACAGTATCATTCATTTATTTAAGTATAATGCAACATCCATATAGTGTTTGTTTAAGGCTACATCCACACGACAACGGCAACGAGATGTTATTAAAAAAATATCGCGTCCACATGGGCAACGGATCAGTAAAATATCAGGTACATATGGCAACGCTTGCTGAAAGTGATGCAATACACATGCCACACCTCTAGGGGCGCTGTAAGACGATCCTTTCGGAGACACCAGAACAATAGAAGTAGTAAGGACGCATGCACATAAACTATTATGCGTGAGACTTCATATTAGCCACAAAGTCAGAAAAATCTGTTCGTAAAATTACATTATAATGACCAAATACAATGAAAAGTATTTTTCCAGTCTCACCTGTGAAAGGTAATCCCATGTGATCTCGTTTGGACGGCAAACCTGTTGGTACAGTTAAACGCAGCACATGAATGAGGCATCTTTATTCTCCGCTTTGCCCCATCCAATATGGCGGCAAGGATGACGTATAATTCTACGCGGAAGGCGGCGTCTTTAATGGTCTGGAATAAATTGAATGCTACACGTTGATGGATTAATTTGTTGTTCTACGCCCTTTTTGAGGAATGTATTGTAGGACTTAAACCAACATCTGAAGAGGTGAGATCGCTCCTTTTTTTCCCTATTTTTGCTGGCGGGATTGACTCACACTCTCTCTCTCTCTCTCTCTCTCACTTTGCACCATTACACAATAAATATTCACAGTGAAAATATTTTGTAAGCGTGTTTCATGAACCAAGTTATAGGATTTGTTGACAATTCGCATCGAGTTCGTTACACTTCTACCCGGCGTGAAGCACATGTGGTTGTGATGTCATCGTAAACAAATCCGTTCTACTCATCCAGACGACTTCGCAATGGTGCCGTTGCCACATCTTTCCACTCTGGAACCCGTTCTCAAAAGATTTCGTTTTGGGGCACCCAAAACGCCGGTGCCGTGTGGACGCCAGGCCGAAACGATAAACAATTTTATCAGATTCACCTGAATCCGTTGCCGTGTGGACAGGGCCTAATAAATCAGCAGCTATAATTGTAGTGAGTTACCTGAACACAGTTCCTTGTTTCCTACCCAAACATGGTGCTGTTCTGTGCCCAGACATTTTAATGGAGCTAATTGGACAGCAGGCAGCACTTGTGTCTTATCAGTCTCTTTTACATGTGTCTATGTTGCTTGTCAGCTGAGTAACAACACTCACTATACGACTTCTTGTTAGTGGCACTTAACATGCTTGTGCACCGATATGCATCTTCCTTTTGGACCAGGGGTTCTCAACCTTTTCTGCTTTGAGGCCCACCTATTCATATTTTTAATGAGTCGTGGCCCATTAAAAAAGATCACCAATTATTTTGGCTCCTCTATTAGAATATAATAATTACTGTAAAATGTATTAATGGAATGCAACTGTTACAGATGGGAGCCCAGGAATTAAATACATGCAATAAAAAACAACTGTTTTTAATTGTAGGTTATTGTCTTTGTGCCAGAAGCCAACATAAAACCATGCATGCAGGGCATTCTCGGTCAAAAGGGATTAATGATCCAAAAGTGGAGTCTGGTCCATTAACACAAGAACTTATTGCCATGTTTGTGTTCAGCAAACAAGCAAGTTATTAAAACCCTGAACTACACTCAAAAGAAGTGGATATAGAAACCACTCGATGGGATTAGATCCTTACACGCTAACAAAGAAGGATTTTTCCTATGAAAGAAAAATTTACGAGCTAAATTTGACATTAGTAGAATAAATTTTGATCCTACTGTAGCTGTAACTAAATACAAAACCAATAGTTATGCATACTATTAATTAACTTGATGTGAAGATAATTAACAGATAATCAACAGATTTTAAGGGTTTTTTGTTTGTTTTTTGTTTTTTTTAAAAAGTGTTTGTCTTTTGTAATTATTTGTATCTGTACACGCACAACCCCACCAGCTCTGCTGATCAACTTATCATTTTTAAATAGTTATTCATTCATTCAGTATGAGCTGGAAAATTATCCATCTGTTGAGTTCCCTGACATCTCAAACTACCTGGTACTGCAGACATCGTTCTACACGGACACATGAAAACCTGGAAGAGCATGGAGACATACAACTTTTTTATATGTGGCTGGGTTAAAGATCTTGGGATCAGGACACTGCAAGATAAATCCTGTATTGTTTTTGCCCGGGTAAGGAGGAATTTATGGGCTTTTTATGCGTCTTTACGATGGTTGCTAGGATGCCAGAAGTTTTAGTTTCGGGTGTAAATAAACCACAGGTGTTAGATTCTCAATCCTCCCTGCTCTTCTCTTCCAGCAGGCATCGCAGAGCCATGTAATTTACCCACAAACGTATTTATTTATTCAGCCCACCACGCGTGCACGCTATGTATGTGTGCGTGTGCGCACATGCGTGCAAAATGCAAAGGAGGAACATGCCCATAATAAAAACTTCTTGTTCTTAATTTACCCACAAATGTATTTATTCCACTTGAAATAATAATAATATATTTAAGCATTACACACAGTCTCAATGCTTTACAATAAATTAAAAGCAATCAACTATTTACATGATACAAATCCCATCAATACATTCAATAAGAAATTATAAAATAGATTAATCTAAATATACGCTCCAGAGCATGTTTCTATACATTATAAGCGCTAAGGAAAAGAAATGTCTTTAATGACTATTTAAAAGTTACAAATGAATCTGAGTTCCTAATAGAAAGCGGCAGAGAGTTCCAAAGTTTTGGTCCATATACTGAAAATGCTCTTTCTCCATGTGTTTTAGTGCTAGCTTTAGGTATTGATAACCGGTTGAGACTAGCTGACCTCAACGGGCGAGAAGGTCTGTAATTATTTAGGAGCTCACATAAGTAGTCATGGGCTTGATTTGTGAGTTGCCTTGTACACTAAGCAAAGTACCTTAAAGTCTATTCTAGATCTAATCGGGAGCCAGTGCAGCTGATGGAGAATAGGTATTATGCTATCACTCTTTTTCACTCCTTTAACTAGCCTAGGAGCAGTGTTCTGGACTCGCTGGAGCTTAGATATCTCTATATCAGGAAGTCCTACGAGTAGACTATTACAAAAACCTACCTTTGATGTGATAAAAGTATGAACAAGCTTTTCACAAGTCTCTTGGTAGAGATACTTTCATATTCGGCCAATGTTCCTGATGGAGAGGAAAGCAGACTTGCAGATGTTGTTGACGTGTTTAGTCATCAAGAGGTTTGAGTCAAAAGTCACACCAAGATCACGTACATCTGATTTGGGTGAGCTGTTAAGCCCATCGATACTGATGCCGGGAACATTAGCAGGGCTTGAGAAACGTGAAGAAAGATGGATGACTTCAGTCTTATCCGGATTGCAGGCCAGGCCGTTTGATGTACACCAGACGAGAATATCCTTTATATATAGTTCAAGATTGGACAGGATAACAGGGCAATCTTCGTGTGAGTCAATTGTGACATAAAGCTGCGTATCATCGGCATACATCATGGCATTCAGGCCATGAGCTGAAATGACATCCTCCAAGGGTGCAAAAAAGAGGGAAAAGAGTAATGGCCCAAGCACGGAGCCCTGAGGCACGCCATAATTTAGATCAATCTCAGAAGACAAGACATCACCAATCATGACTTGCTGGGTTCTATTAGAGAGGTAAGACTCCAACCATTTCAAAGCAATCTGGGTGATACCATAATGCTTTTCAAGTCATCTAAGAAAAGCAGTGTGATCGATAGTATCGAAAGCAGAAGATAGGTCTAGTAGAACAAGTACCACCTCATGCCGACTGTCAGTGGCGACCAAAATGTCATTGAAAACACGGAGTAGCGCGGTTTCGGTGCTATGAAAGCGCCGATAAGCAGACTGGAACTTTTGCAAGTGAACCGTTCATAATGAAGTAATTTAGGGACTGCGTAGCAACTACACGTTCAAGTATTTTCGAGATAAACGCAACATTCGTGATGGGACGGTAACTTGATTTCACCTCACGAGCTAATGGTCGTTTCTTAATGGAAGGGCGGATGATACCTTTCTTGAGTGGCGATGGAAAAACCCCAGAGTTCAGTGAAGCATTAATGATGGCAGTAATAGATGGGGCTAGGTCATCGATGGATAGTTTCAGAAAATCAGTCTGAATAGGGTCTAACGCACAAGGCGTGGACTTCAACTTCTGGATAACCTCACAGATATAACTCACAGACACCTGAGAGAATTCCGAGAATACACTTTTGCAAGAAGACTCGCTATGCCCAACTGTCAGGTCCATGGACACCAGGGGCGAGGAGCACATCTGATCTTTGAGAAGTCGGATCTTGTTATTAAAGAAGTTGTTGAAATCTTCAACCAACGCCGCAGAGCAAAGGTGAAAGGTGTACAGTACATCAGACCAGCTGCCAGATTTGGGACCCTATGACATCCTGAACTATTTAATATTTGGCTTCAAACTTGAAAAATAATTTGCCCAGTGGTTGAGAAATGCTGTTTTAGACCAAGCTAGCATACAGAGGAATGAAAACATGTTTTGGGAGTGAAGTAATTTTAAAATGAATGATTCTGTAAAGGAATTGGACAGTATTAGACAAATAATAAGCAGAATTAAGTGGTAGATATCGGAGTATGCATTAATGCCGCACCTTGATTTGTGATTTGAGTCTGGTTTAAGTCTGCACATATTCGTTGTCAGTAAATACCCCGAAACTGGGATGTCATCAGTGTGTTTGTATGTAAGCAGGGGGTTTAGATGCGCTGCCTTTCCTGTTTAAAGTGGCTGAGGACAAATAATAAATATTCTCTGTTTTTGTTTCAGTCTCAGGAGGCTCTTCTGGATCACTGCAGGCTCGCCGGCATTACATTCATGGTTCTGGTCTCTGACAAAGAGGGCACGCATATCAAAGTAAGTTGCAAAAATGAGCTTTTCTTTCTGTTAGTGTGAAACATACAAATGCAGTAATTGTGTATTTCTTCTTTTCAGGTCACAAGGGGTATACATATTGTAAACTTATTGGTTAGCTCACTGGACGAGTAAATGTTAATGTGCTGCTCAGATTGGTTTGCCTGAGAATCTTCGGCTAAAAAGTTTGCCGAACTAAGCTAGAAAGTGGTAGCAGATGTATTGTGTGTGAGGGAGGTACTTGTAACGCAGACCGAGGGAATTGAACAAGTGTCTGATTATCCTTTTTTATTTGACAAAATGTCAAGTACTTGGCCAGTGTTTTAGCTATAAGCTGTTGTGTTGTGTTGTGTGCCTGGCTAGCATCTTTGTTTTCTGTCAACATGTTTAACTGCGTGTAGGAAGCAGGAGTTTAATGATGACATTGTGCCAAACTTTATTTTTCTGGGTTTAGTCAGTGTCTCCACATGTTTCTGATTCTGAAATGATTATACATCATCCACACACAAAATTTACCCTAATTGAACCTAAAAATAAAAATGAATCGCTAAGATGCACCCTGGGCAGCGATTTGTCTAACCCATGTATTTGAAAATTAAAGCCTTGGAGCCATTTTCAAGATTTGTGTGTGTGTGTGTGTGTGTGTGTGTGTGTCTGCCTGCCTGCCTGTGACAACCCATCATATGTTGCTGCAGCTGAGTTTTGGCAAACGGGGGGTAAAAAAAAAATGGATGAATAGCCAAAAGATAATGTATATAAAATCCCCCCCCCACACACACACACACATACATGCATACATTTTTCTCCCTAATTTAGTCATTGCCAATTCCCACCCACTAGACATGTCTCCACTATCACATGACACCTCCCAATAAGGGAAGGTGAAGGCCATAATGTGCTTCCTTTAAGGCGCTTGACGCCAGCCGACCACATCTTATCAAACTGCTGCTCATGCAGCATTAGGGGCAACGTTATACACTCGGAGGAAAGTGCTGTTCGCCCACTTCTGTATACATGAGCTCACAGATGCCCAAGATTGGCTAGCAGCGCTGTAATTAACTGACTGTGTGTGTGTGTGTGAGAGAGAGAGAGAGAGAGAGTGTATACCACCCCTTCCTCCCTGAGAGCATGGCCAATTTTGCTCTCTTGAGCTCCTGGCCACGGATGGCTGTGGAATCATCGACGTTTGAATTAGTGATCTCCGGACGACCGAGCAAACGCTTTTCTGTTGCACCAGTAGAGATTCCCAAAATATATTTTTCTGTATACGTTTTAGTCTTACCTTGGCCTTCCTGAATAGATCATGTTGGGTCAGGAGCCAGTTAACAAACACGGCAGTAATGCAGTCAGTCTGCATAAAGAAACCTTGTGAAATTTCCTCACACAAAATGTGGGGTCTTAATAAAACAAAAATGGATTAGTTAGAAAAGGAAATGCCGTCATGGGTCACTGGTGAGCCAAGGTATACATTTAAGGGTTAAATCAGACCTGGGCATTTTGCGGCCCGCGGGCCGCATCCGGCCCTTTGGTTCATTCTGACCGGCCCGTGTAAGGTTAATTAGAAATTACAAAATAAACGTATTTTCTAATTTTACCTCATGCATGGACTGAATGTGCATTGCTTTTATTTTGAAGTTGTGTTCAACAAAAACGCAATGCGCGTGACATGAACATGACATGAAATCCCACGAAACCTAATCCCGCGATAACTACTTCCGTAATTTGTCCAGACCAGCCACAAACTTGTACGTCATCCTTCAAACGGTCCAGCCAATCACATAGTGTGACGTCACCAGCAGGCGCCGGAGCCCGAGCCGATCTGTAGCTCTGATACCTACACCGAATCGACTGATCATCATCTGTCAGCTGTGGGCATCATTATTATAATATGATGTATCTTGCTTGATATTTGGAGTAGAAAGGCAATATTGTGATGTCTTTATTGTGTTTTGGGGTGAATGTGACTGAAAAAAATGGCACAAACGTTCACATTTTGTTAACCATTGTTTTGGGAAATTTGATTGAATAAATGACATTTTTTGTAAGGCAACCTCGTTTTTTCCAGACTCTTACCAGTCTTAGCAGCTTGTAAAAACAATGTTATTTATTGCTTTATATAAAGAAATACAATTAATATTATGCGGAATTTAGTTCAGCCTTTTGGTCCGGCCCTCCACAAAATTTTCTGTTTCTCATGTGGCCCCATGGAAAAAATAATTGCCCACCCCTGGGTTAAATGGTGCACTTACATTTCCAAGCACTATGCAAATTAGAACTCATTGTATATTTTGTGAAATTTGTGTTCTATAAATGTTACTTTCTTGTGTGTGTGTGTGTGTGGTGGTTTTGTTTTTTCCCCCCTCGTCTGTGCTGTAGGTGAAATCTTTCGAGAAGGACCGTCAGTCAGAAAAGAGGATTCCAGAGTCGGATTTAGTGGACCACATCATCCAAAAATGCCGGACCAAACTCTGTGACGAGAGAAGCCGGTGAAGCTCACTCATCTTTGTCGTTACCATTTAATTATTATTTATACCCCCGCTCAGAAGCGGGGGGGGGAGTATACTAGTTTATCTCTGTCTGTCCATCCGTATCTCCGTCTGTCTGAAACACCCTTTTTCTCAGCAACCACAAATCATAGCTACTTGGTACCAAACTTCAGCTTGGGGTTCTATACCGTGTATACCGTTTTCAGGTCTGTCGCACATCGACTTCCTGTTTATCGACTGAATGTATTTACGAAACATTTTGGGTGGATTTTGACGCTATTTCAAGAAGCAAAATGCTATTTCAAAATGGCAGTTTACCAGGATGCTGTTTGAAATCCCTGGGGAGAGACACTGCTCTTTACTTACTTGTTTCAGGGTTAATTATTTTTTGAAGTCAACATTCATAATAAGTGTCCTATTCCTTCGATTGCTTGCATTCTGATATAAATGAGAGCGGGGGGGGGGGGATACGAAAGTGAGCAGTAGCTCACAGTTGATCTAGTTTTTGAGTCAGCAGCACAATGATTAGAAACTAGGAAAATAAACACTTGTTTAACTTCCTGCTCTGTTGATATTTCCCAGAGAGGTATCGGAGGGAGGGTCTCTCCAGAATCCCAAGGGATCACTCCTGCTAAACTCAGGTATCAGCTTTCCTACTAGGCTTCTGATATTTTGCCTGTTAAGCTGGAGGTGAGCTAAAGTAGACCACACACAGCTAAACAAGAATTTCATTTCAAGTTCATTTACCTTCAGGGAAAATCCAGCTCTGTGTGTGTGTGTGTGTGTGTGTGTGTGTGTGTGTGAGAGAGAGAATGTAAATATTTGCATACTACACACCGGGTATCTTAAAAGGCCAAACATAATGAGCAGATTTTATGAGCCTCCAGTTTAGTTTTGCCCATAATAATTGACTGGTTCCTATTATTATGTTGTTCCGCTATGTTTCTTTTTGCTATCAGACGACTTTTCACATGCTCAAGTGGCAGAGACTCTTTTTACTCGCCTCCATAAAACAACAAAGCAATAAAGCATGTTGATCCCAAAGTGATGAAAAATAAATTCCACACTAATGCTGGAATTTACACCTTCCTCAAAATTCAACCACCCTCTCCTTATTGTGTCTTTTAAATAAATGCATGTGAATGAATGAAGCAGTGAAGGGGAAAGGAATGAATGAATGACTAAAGGAGGTGTATGAATGTAGAAGGTAAATGTGAAGGTTTTTATTATGCCTCTGCCGTTAGCACGATATTGCAAGAATGAGTGTTTTTGATTTGTAAGATTTATCTAGAATTATCATCGTAACTAGCAGATGAACTGATTTTGGAACTGATCCAAACATGGTCAAGTTCACAGCAAGGCCAAATGTCTGATAGGTGGTTTTATTTTAATTTTTTTTTATTTTTCCAATAGTTTCCTTCCTTAAAGTATTGAAGCTACAAATTAGTATTAAGATGAACTTGGCAGCGGAGGCATCCTTGTCGATACCGCTAACCTCAAGATCTATTTGTTTTTGAATAAAATGTGTACCATGTGTCAGGGTCATCGGAGCAGCACGGGGGAGGTGCAGTAATAAACATGAATGTAAACGTGGTTACGCCGGATAAGATTTCAGCCAGCACACGACGACGCTATGAGACCCAGGTATGAAATTTCACCAGAATCTCAAAACAAGATATCTTTTAGATCTTACTGTGGTGGTGGTGTTTTAGATCTGCATTAATATACAAACTTAAAATAAGTAGCACTTTGTCCAGATGTGCCAAGATGTCTGTGAAGGTTCTCGGTCATCCAAGTCATCGTAAACCGTAGGTGCTAAAGAAGGCAACTGGACTTGCTTGAAATCCTTGGAGATGTTTCACCTCTCATCCGAAAGGCTTCTTCAGTTCTGTCTGACGAGTGGGGAGTTCCAGGTATTTATCCTCTAGTGGACCAGAAGCAACCCTAAGGAGAGTCGTTGAGGTGACATGGGTCATTGACCCTCTCAGGCCCTGTCCACACGGCAACGGATTCAGGTGAATCTGATAAAATTGTTTATCGTTTCGGCCTGGTGTCCACATGGCACCGGCGTTTTGGGTGCCCCAAAACGAAATCTTTTGAGAACGGGTTCCAGAGTGGAAAGATCTGGCAACGGTGCCGTTGTGAAGTTGTCTGGATGAGTAGAACGGATTTGTTTACGATGACGTCACAACCACATGTGCTTCACGCCGGGTAGAAGTGTAACGAACTCGATGCGAGTTGTCAACAAATCCTATAACTTGGTTCATGAAACGTGCTTACAAAATATTTTCACTGTGAATATTTATTGTGTAATGGTGCAGAGAGAGAGAGAGAGAATAGCCCTTAGGGCAGAGTCAATCCCGCCAGCAAAAATAGGGAAAAAAAGGAGCGATCTCACCTCTTCAGATGTTGGTTTAAGTCCTACAATACATTCCTCAAAAAGGGCGTAGAAGAACAAATTAATCCATCAACGTGTAGCATTCAATTTATTCCGGACCATTAAAGACGCCGCTTTCCGCGTAGAATAATACGTCATCCTCGCCGCCATATTGGATGGGTCAAAGCAGAGAATAAAGATGCCTCATTCATGTGCTGCGTTTAACTGTACCAATAGGTTTACCGTCCAAACGATATCACATGGGATCACCTTTCACAGGTGAGACTGGAAAAATACTTTTCATTGTATTTGGTCATTATAATGTAATTTTACGAACAGATTTTTCTGACTTTGTGGCTAATATGAAGTCTCGCGCATAATAGTTTATGCGCATGCGTCCTTACTTCTTCTATTGTTGTGGTGTCTCTGATGGGACCGTCTTACAGCGCACCTAGAGGTGTGGCATGTGTATTGCATCGTTTTCAGCAAGCATTGCGTTGCCATATGTACCTGATATTTTACTGATCCGTTGCCCATGTGGACGCGATTTTTTTTTTTTTTTTTTTTAAATCTCGTTGCCGTTGTCGTGTGGATGTAGCCTCAGTCATCCTGTAGGTTATAAAGGTCACTGGAGGCCAGGTGTGAATGGTGTTAGCAGCCTAGAGAGTCGTGAGGGTGATCTGTGGGTTGTTGTCTCTGTCTCTCTCTGCCATCATGTGAGTCGTTGAAGTCAGCCGAGTCTTGGTGTGGATGTGTATTCAGTTTTCTGGAAAGTGTGCCAAGGACTGCATTGTAGGTGGCTGATAAGTGGTGTCTCAGGCTACGTTTACATTACGTCGAATCAGCGGATCATCAGATTAATGTTCTTAAAACGATTCGTGTTTACACTAAAACCGTTAGCCGTGCACATAGCAACGCCAATACGCGGATACGCTCGGCTCCGCAGGCATCCTGCGCTCCAAATCACTCCGCCCTGAACAGCGAGTGCCCTCTGGAGGGTGCGCACTCCGGCCCTGCGCAGCTCACACAGCGCGCGAGTGAAGTGAACAAGCCACGATTCGGGACTGAGCCGCTGTGTGTGTGATCCCAGCGCAGATCACTTATTACTTGCAAGTGGAAGGATGGCAAGCCTAAAGACAATCATAACTACACAATGGGCAGTATTTGCATCAGTATTTGCAGTATTTTCATACTTTTATACTCTTTAATGAAAGGTGATACAAGGCGGAAGTCCGCGCCGTTTTTCAGCAGTCGCGTCACATGACCAACGCCAGCGAATCAGGAAGGTGGATGTCACAGTGATGTTGTCCAATGAGACGCCAGCTAGAGCTCAGCACAGCGTATTCGCGTATTCTGAATGTTTACACAGCACCGGACCAGATACGATCTAGATTGAATACGTGGACGCTGGCGGATTCCCGTTTCCTGGCTTTTCCAGGGGGTTTAATGTAAACGGACAGTGCATCCGCGAAGAAAACGAGACAGATACGGTCTAATGTAAACGTAGCCTCAGACTACCTCCTCTGTTCAGTGATTGTCATTCCAGGTTGACGAAGATGGCTTCCTTTACTCCTCTTTCAAACCACCGGTCTTCTCTGGCTAAATGTGTATATTGCAGTCCTGAAACGAGTGTCTTTTGTTATTGAGTTGAAGAGAGACTGCAGAGTCCTGGCCTGAGGAACTGGCTCTCCTGTGTTAAGCCATGCGCTTGTGAAGTGGTTGTTTTGTTTCCCCAGTGTACAGGTCTGTGTATTCCTCACTGCATTGAATCGCATACACTACGTTGTCCTGTTTGTGTCTGGGTATTCTGTCCTCAGGGTGGACCAATTTCTGCTTCAGAGTGTTACTGAGAGGGTCAACGACCCATGTGATCTCAACGACTCTCCTTAGGGTTGCTTCTGGTCCACTAGAGGATAAATACCTGGAACTCCCCACTAGTCAGACAGAACTGAAGAAGCCTTTCGGATGAGAGGTAAAACGTCTTCAAGGATTTCAAGCAAGTCCAGTTGTCTTATTTAGCACCTACAATGTGCCGAGATTCAATATTAACGAGGGCGTGTTCTCCCAGCTCCCTCTGTGACTCCCACTTAACCCGTGGACTAAATAGTAAACACTGTACTTAAAGCTTCTACTCTCTAGGTCCTCACATGGTGCTTAGATCAAACCAAAGTGATAATCTTATAGTTCCACATGTCTCCCATGTCCAGAGCCTGTGAGAAACACCGGCTGCCGCTGCAGCAGAATTAGAGAGTAATTTGGCATAGCTGCCTTCAACAAGGGGTTAGGGAGTATGAAGTGTCCTTTGATGACCTTTCCATCACAGACCCCCTCTAGTACAAATGAAGTATTATTGAACAACAACTCCTTGCTGTATATCTTGTATGTGAGGGTGAAAAGCCTCCCATATTCACATGTTTATTGTGATCAAGGAAGAAACGTTTCCTTTCTCTCTTTGCACTTCCAGATACAAACCAGGTTGCAGAATCTTAGCAATAATTTGCAGAACAGGAGTAATGACATCGAGGTGCTGGCTGTAAGTGAATGCTTTTTTGGTTTTCTTTTGCCCTTTATAAATTTCCATCTTTTTTTTTTTTTCTTTCAGTTTTTAACATTGGATTTTTTGTGTTGGGTGGGTGGAGGTTAGGTCATGATCTACGTTCACATTTTAATAATCACTAATCAGAGTGAGACCACAATCGTAATAAAAACGGTCATGTATCCAGCTCAGTTGGAACGGAGTACACTGAGGTCAATCTGAATGAAACTCGTATCTAAATAAACAGAAGTATGTAGGTAATCCTTTTAAGAACCCATTAAACAGATGAATAACAGCCATGTAAACTTTCGTGTCCAATCGTCGTGTTTTCTCTATCTGAGTTTGTGTGACTTCTGCGCATGAGTGTTTGCATGATACACTCCTAATGCAGTAAAACGGTCATGTAAGAAAAAGTTCCTGTTAGAGTTTAATCTCCTCCTTTAAAATAATTGAGTTTGGATTTTTTTTTTTTAAAAGACATTTTGAGGTAAATGCAGGATGCAAGTTCACTAAAGTTCAGTGAGAAGGCAGAAGAACTTTAATAAAACCTTTTTTTTTTTTGCATTAATTTCTAGACACCGGCCTTTAATGTTGGTAATATTAGATGAGCCAAGCATTATACTGATCGTTAATGTTTTCGACAAAGAAATATCAGGCAAATAAGAATGCCTGAGCAACTTAATTGCAGTTACAGACACTTCTCATTGTCTGTTTAATAATTACAACTGGCCTCCCATGTGGCACAAAAAATCTCATCTCATTATCTGTAGCCGCTTTATCCTGTTCTACAGGGTCGCAGGCAAGCTGGAGCCTATCCCAGCTGACTACGGGCGAAAGGCGGGGTACACCCTGGACAAGTCGCCAGGTCATCACAGGGCTGACACATAGACACAGACAACCATTCACACTCACATTCACACCTACGGTCAATTTAGAGTCACCAGTTAACCTAACCTGCATGTCTTTGGACTGTGGGGGAAACTGGAGCACCCGGAGGAAACCCACGCGGACACGAGGAGAACATGCAAACTCCGCACAGAAAGGCCCTCGCCGGCCACGGGGCTCGAACCCGGACCTTCTTGCTGTGAGGCGACAGCGCTAACCACTACACCACCGTGCCGCCCGGCACAAAAAATAAATAAATAAAAATTGCTGTCCTCTAGAGCACAAATTCAAATCCTGACAATGCCACAGCCATCCCTGACTGGGAGCCAGAGGAGCAAAATGCTCTCTCCTGTCAATCATGGCAACACTAGCCAATCATGGGCATCTGTGGCCTCATGTATATGGAAAAGGGCAAATTCCTGTGAGTGTCTGATACACGTGTTTGCCTCAAACCTCCTCAAGTGAAAACTGTTGTTTGATAGGAGCTGGCTGGTGACCAAATTGGGGAGACAATGGGAAAACTGACCCCATCCCAAACGTCCACCCACCCACAAAAAATGACCCGACACTTGGATGGCGTTTTGCATAAATTTACATTGGAAGACATGATGTGCATAAAGATTGATTGTCTACATTGTTCAGTTTGGGATGCATGTACATGGTTAACTAGGAGTCCAAATTAATTCAATCTGAATTAATTAATTCAGACTGGAGAGAATCGGGCACGTAAACACTGCCATCGAAACAAGGGCAGCAAAGGGGCAAACTTGCGAAAGCCAGTTTTGAAAGACTCTTTAAATCATCCATTGGAGTCTTTCTAACTTAAGTTTCTAATCAAACTGCTCTTGAAAAACAACAACCAAAAAAAAAAAACCCACACCAATCTTTCCTCCATGATCTAAATTGCTTTCATATTTTGATTGTTTGTGGTTTTATGACCAATTTAATTTGAAGTATTCACTGTGCAAGTTTCAAAGCATACGGTTTACTGAGGCAACATTGTCCAATCATGTTTAATTGCAGACTTTTGATGTGTACTAATGCTGCATTCAAGTCGAGGTCGCAGCTTGTAGTTCCCAACGTCCAACCAGGAAAAGCCGAAGAAAACGCCCCCTCAATTTGAAATTCCTGCTTGAATCAGAATTGGATCAGAATCTCTTTGCCAAATGTACAGTTTACACAGGAATTTGATTTGGTGCTACAGCACAGTGAAACAAGACAATATCAAAATAGGACATTGAATGGCACTCCAGGATTAAGTGAGAGTAAAAGGAGAAATATAATAAATAAAACAGAATAAAAAAAAAAAGACCGTTAGAAATTGGGGTCGTCATCTCGACTACTAGTTACTTTCCAGTTTATGGAGTGATGTCAAATTAGCATGACTGTGCAGAGCATCAAAAAATAAATAAAGTAGCACTTTCTTATACTTTATATATAGAAGAACAACTTTATTCATCACATGTGTACACTTGTGAAATTCCTCTCTGCATTTAACCCCTCTGAAGCAGTGAACACACACATGTCAGGGATGAGAATTTTCCGCCGATTGGCGGATTTCCGACTTTTTCAGACCAAAATGATCGTTTTTGAGCGTGCGCGCGCAACATTAAGGTCTGCATCACGCATCTTAGAATGTGCGCGCGCAAGGGAGACTGTGTGCAGTGTTGCCAGATACTGCTAACGTTTTCCATCCCAAAATATGTTCCAAACCCGCCAAAATGCACTTAAAACCGCCCAATGTGGCAACACTGCCTGTGTGCTTGTTCATGTAGCGCATGCCAGACAAAGAGCATCCTGATTGGGTTACTCAGCAAAATAAACCAATCAGCTTTCAGTGTGGGCGGGCTTTTATTTCTTTTCTCGAGGACCGGAGTTTTCAGCTGAGTCAGTGCAGCCTACAGGATCGGCATGGCAGAGAGAGCGCGCGTGCGCCCAAAAAAACCAAAGTACAAAACCCACTTCAACTCAGATTACACAAAAGAATCTCCCTATCTAATAATAATAATCTCCCTGTCTAATAATAATATCCCTGTCTAATAATAATATCCCTGTCTAATAATAATATCCCTGTCTAATAATAAAGAAAATAAATAAATAAATAGCCAAAAATCATTAGCCCCTGGAGGCCATGGGCCCCGCCCTGGTTTTTTAGACTTTTTTAAATATTTTTCATTCTCATCCCTGACATGTGCATGCGCGCGCACACACTTACCCAGAGCAGTGGGTAGCAATGCTTACAGCACCCAGGGAGCAGTTTGGGGAGGGGGGGTCTGTGCCTCGCTCAAGGGCACTTCAGCCTAAGGTTGCCCCATGTTAACCTAAACGCCTGTCTTTGGACTGTGGGGGAAACCGGAGCATCTGGAGGAAACCCACACAGGCACAGGGAGAACATGTAAACTCCATACAGAAAGGCCCCCGTCGGCCACTGGGCTTGAACCCAGAACCTTCTTGCTGTGAGACGATAGTGCTAACCATTGCATCACCGTGCCACCCTAAAATGCATGCATGTGTGCACGTGCACACACTTTAGATCAATCAACATACCGTACAGACACATTTGCTTGTTAAATCTACTGACAGTACAGGTCACCGTTTGAGGACGTAAATGTACATCACACATCACAGTTAGCTGGCTAGCATGTTGCTAACAAACTATGAACATGGAGTCCGTGCCCCCCCCAACACAAACACACACTTTGCATATAGAATGCACCCAGATTGAAAATGATGTCATTGCAGTCTGCAAATTGCCACTGACGAGCTGCACGTTGAATGCAGCATATACAGTAGTCAGGTGGTATTTGTTTATATTTGGAGGCTACTCTGCAAAATTTGCCAAGTCTTGTTTTTGGTAATAATATACAAGTTCAGATATAAATTCATAAATCTGGATTTGCTGTAATGTTTGTAGGCTGCTGTTTCATAGTTAATTATGTAGGGGAACTTTGCGCATAGGGCGGCACGGTGGTGTAGTGGTTAGCGCTGTCGCCTCACAGCAGGGAGGTCCGGGTTCGAGCCCCGTGGCCGGCGAGGGCCTTTCTGTGCGGAGTTTGCATGTTCTCCCCGTGTCTGCGTGGGTTTCCTCCGGGTGCTCAGGTTTCCTCCACAGTCCAAAGACATGCAGGTTAGGTTAACTGGTGACTCTAAATTGACCGTAGGTGTGAATGGTTGTCTGTGTCTATGTGTCGGCTCTGTGATGACCTGGCGACTTGTCCAGGGTGTACCCCGCCTTTCGCCCGTAGTCAGCTGGGATAGGCTCCAGCTTGCCTGCAACCCTGAACAGGATAAAGCGGCTAGAAATAATGAGATGAGATGAACTTTGCGCATGAAAAGAGCCCTGAAACCACATATAGGAAATTGGTATAAAAGTATTACATCATTAATATGCAATTATTATATCCATAATAGGTGTTATTTGTGGCACACAACCTTTTTACTCAGGTCAAAAGCATGGTTCATACATTAGAGATACCCATTTAACCCTAAAAGGACCTCAACTACTGAGTGGGATCAGTTCGAACCTCAGAGGTGGTGTGCTGCTCAGTCTATTCAACTGACATAACTTTTTGCTTTTAGGAGTTTGTTACTCTATAGATTCTTAATCTAAAAGTAGGTTTGTTTCAAGATTGATGAAAGAAAGTGTTTAACAAGGTGACTGATTTTCTGTTGGGGTCCCATAACTCTGTGAGATTTGTTGCAAAAATATTTCAGCAAGTTGGTCGCTTCTTTGTGTGTCTATCTTTGCCTATCTGTATGTTTGCATGCTTGTCTCAGATGTCTGCCATAATTAAGAGTATAACTCTCTTTCTTACAAATTGTAGATAACTAGTGAACCTGTTATAGAGTTACTGAAATGTCTGATGCTTATCTGTCCATGCACTCTCCATACACAACCACATACCACAACAGATTCCTCATCCTTGCACCTATCCTGTAAATATGCTTTGTGCTAATGCTTAATAACAATGTGTCCACATACCAACTCTTCAATAAAAAGCTGGGATAAGTGATTCCTTATTTGAATGAAAGATTTTATAAGACAAAATTTGAAACCTGCACATGTCAAATACAACCCCGATTCCAAAAAAGTTGGGACAAAGTACAAATTGTCAATAAAAATGGAATGCAATGATGTGGAAGTTTCAAAATTCCATATTGTATTCAGAATAGAACATAGATGACATATCAAATGTTTAAACTGAGAAAATGTATCATTTAAAGAGAAAAATTAGGTGTTTTTCAATTTCATGACAACAACACGTCTCAAAAGTTGGGACAAGGCCATGTTTACCACTGTGAGACATCCCCTTTTCTCTTTACAACAGTCTGTAAACGTCTGGGGACTGAGGAGACAAGTTGCTCAAGTTTAGGGATAGGAATGTTAACCCATTCTTGTCTAATGTAGGATTCTAGTTGCTCAACTGTCTTAGGTCTTTTTTTGTCGTATCTTCCGTTTTATGATGCGCCACATGTTTTCTGTGGGTGAAAGATCTGGACTGCAGGCTGGCCAGTTCAGTACCCGGACCCTTCTTCTACGCAGCCATGATGCTGTAATTGATGCAGTATGTGGTTTGGCATTGTCATGTTGGAAAATGCAAGGTCTTACTTGAAAGAGACGTCGTCTGGATGGGAGCATATGTTGCTCTAGAACCTGGATATAACTTTCAGCATTGATTGGTGTCTTTCCAGATGTGTAAGCTGCCCATGCCACACGCACTAATGCAACCCCATACCATCAGAGATGCAGGCTTCTGAACTGAGCGCTGATAACTTGGGTCGTCCTTCTCCTCTTTAGTCCGAATGACACGGCGTCCCTGATTTCCATAAAGAACTTCAAATTTTGATTCGTCTGACCACAGAACAGTTTTCCACTTTGCCACAGTCCATTTTAAATGAGCCTTGGCCCAGAGAAGACGTCTGCGCTTCTGGATCATGTTTAGATACGGCTTCTTCTTTGAACTATAGAGTTTTAGCTGGCAACGGCGGATGGCACGGTGAATTGTGTTCACAGATAATGTTCTCTGGAAATATTCCTGAGCTCATTTTGTGATTTCTAATACAGAAGCATGCCTGTATGTGATGCAGTGCCGTCTAAGGGCCCAAAGATCACGGGCACCCAGTATGGTTTTCCGGCCTTGATCCTTACGCACAGAGAGTCTTCCAGATTCTCTGAATCTTTTGATGATATTATGCACTGTAGATGATATGTTCAAACTCTTTGCAATTTTACACTGTCGAACTCCTTTCTGATATTGCTCCACTCTTTGTCGGCGCAGAATTAGGGGGATTGGTGATCCTCTTCCCATCTTTACTTCTGAGAGCCGCTGCCACTCCAAGATGCTCTTTTTATACCCAGTCATGTTAATGACCTATTGCCAATTGACCTAATGAGTTGCAATTTGGTCCTCCAGCTGTTCCTTTTTTGTACCTTTAACTTTTCCAGCCTCTTATTGCCCTGTCCCAACTTTTTTGAGATGTGTTGCTGTCATGAAATTTCAAATGAGTCAGTATTTGGCATGAAATTTCAAAATGTCTCACTTTCGACATTTGATACAGTATGTTGTCTATGTTCTACTGTGAATACAATATCAGTTTTTGAGATTTGTAAATTATTGCATTCCGTTTTTATTTACAATTTGTACTTTGTCCCAACTTTTTGGGAATTGGGGTTGTATAATGTTTTGAATTAGAAGTATCATTCGTTTTCTACTTATTCATTAATATGGAATATCAAATGATGACGAGTTCATTGCATCATAAACATGTGGACACATTTGAAGGTAGCTTAATATGCATGCTCTTCAAAAATGCTCATTCTGCTTTATTTCTGGTCATAATGTGTTACCAATAACTGCTTTTATCTTCGTGTTTTGTGTTTGAATCCTTAGGCAAAGTGTTACTTCTTGATGTAGTTTGGACATAAATAAACAGAAACTGCTAGCAGCTTGGTAATAAATGTATCGCAGAAATTTCTGAAATGAGAGATTGTGAGCCGAGTTCTGGAATGTAGATGAGCAATAAATATTCTCAAGTT
The DNA here is from genome assembly GCF_027579695.1 of Neoarius graeffei. Lineage (NCBI taxonomy): Eukaryota > Metazoa > Chordata > Actinopteri > Siluriformes > Ariidae > Neoarius > Neoarius graeffei. The sequence continues at coordinate 42,190,492 of NC_083579.1, read as the reverse complement.
CTGTAGCAATAGTGTAAAATATTTCTGGCTTTTTTATGTTCTCTATGTACTTGAGTGTCTCATTTTAAACTTAACTCGATATCATGTAAATATATGATTTCTATTCACAAAGTTAGTAAACAGGTAATTTAAAAAAAATAGATGTTATTATGGACTTAAGTGATACGGATATTTATTTATTTATTTTTAAACGTTTTTACATGCGATATTTAGCATTTCCTTTTTTTGGTGAAAATGGTGATTGCTGACATTACAACAAGTAAAAAGAATCTGTTTGGGATGTAAATAAAGGGTTAATACTGAGAAACCAGACTTGGCAAATTTTGCAAAGTAGGTTACATATGCTCCCTGACTAATAATACTAAAAGAAGTGTTTTAGTGTAATCTACACTCAATAAGGAAAGGGCAGAGTTGCAGTTTCTCTCTCTCTCTCTCTCTCTCTCTCTCTCTCTCTCTCTCTCTCACATTCCTAAAGACAAATCGTTCTGTCTGGGGTGCAGTTTATGTAAAACAATGCCCCAGCATTAGGCATTATCCAGAAGTACAATAAAATGTTTGCATAGAATGCTTCTTTCTGAGATTCCTTCATCTGGCTGCTTTTTGAAGGCATATGTGTTTTTAAAGGAATGTGTATTCTCACCATAATCCTGTGCATCATGTCTCGTTTCGCAGCTAGCCTGTACTAAAAAAAAAAAAAGTAATTAGAAAATCCCAGTGGAGGAGTGAGAGCATCTGCAATTGTTTTGACTCAATATTGTATTTCTGATGAGAAGTAGATCCATTCTACAACCCTGATTCCAAAACTGTTGGGATGCTGGGTGAAGCGTAAATAAAAACAGAATGCAATGATTTGCAAATCCTTTTCAACCTTTATTCAACTGAATACAATACAAAGACGAGATATTTAATGTTCACTTTGATTTATTGTTTTTTGTAAATATACACGGATTCTGAATTTGATGCCTGCAACACATTCCAAAAAAGTTGGGATGGGGCAATAAAAGACTGGGAAAGTTGTGGAATGCTCAAAAAAAAAAAAACAACACTTCACAGGTAAACAGGTTAATCGGTAACAGATCATAGTATCATGATTTGATTTGGTATGAAAAGGGCATTTTCCAAAAGCTCAGTTGTTCATTAGCAAGTATGGGGTGAGGTTCACCACTTTGTGGAAAAACTGTGTGGGCAAATTGTCCAAAACTTTAAGAACAATATTTCTCAGCATAGGAATTTAGGGATTTCACCATCTACAGTACATTTTAACATAAAAAATTTCAGAGAATCCAGAGAAATCTCTGCACATATGGGGCAAGGCCAAAAACCAACATTGAACGCTCGTGACCTTTGATCCATCAGGTGGTACTGCATTAAAAACCCATGTTATTGTAGAGATGATATTACTGCATAGGCTCAGAAACAGTTCTGAAAAGTGTTGAATGGTTAACACAGTTTGTCGCTGCATCTACAAATGTAAGTTGAGACTCTGCCATGCAAAGTGAAAGTCATAGTTCAACAACATCCAGAAACGCCACCAAATTCTCTGGGTCCAAGCTCATCTGAGAGAAGTGTAAAAGTGTGTTGTGGTCTGCCAAGTCCACATTTCAAATTGTTTTTGGAAATCATGGATGCTGTGTCTTCTGGGCTAAAGAGGAAAAGGACCTCCAGATGGTTACTGGCACAAAGTTCCAAAGGCAACATTTGTCATGGTATGGGGGGGTGTTAGTGCCCATGACGAATAACTTAGTCTGTGAAGGCACCATTAATGCTGAAAGGTCTATACAAGTTTTGGAGCAACATGTGATGATGTCCAGAGGACGTCTTTTTCATGCACATCTCTGCTTATTCCAGCAAGACGATGCCAAGCCACATTCTGCATGTGTTAGAGAAGCATGGCTTCATAGGAAAAGAGTGCGGGTGCTAAACTGGCCTGCTGTCTCCTATTGAAAATGTGTGGTGCATTATGAAGCACAGAATGCCAGTGGAGACCCTGAACTGTTGAGTAACTGAAGTCGTACATCAAGCAAGAATGGGAAAGAATTTCACTTTCAAGACTTCAGCAGTTAGTGTCCTCAGTTCCTAAACATTTACTGAGTGTTGTTAAAAGAAAAGATGATGCAACACAGTGGTAAACATGCCCCTGTCCCAACATTTTTGGAAAGTATTGCAGGCATCAAATACAGAATGAGTCTGTATTTACAAAAAACAATGAAGTTTATCAGTTTGAACATTAAATATCTTCATTTGTATTCATCTCATCTCATTATCTCTAGCCGCTTTATCCTGTTCTACAGGGTCGCAGGCAAGCTGGAGCCTATCCCAGCTGACTACGGGCGAAAGGCGGGGTACACCCCGGACAAGTCGCCAGGTCATCACAGGGCTGACACATAGACACAGACAACCATTCACACTCACATTCACACCTACGGTCAATTTAGAGTCACCAGTTAACCTAACCTGCATGTCTTTGGACTGTGGGGGAAACCAGAGCACCCGGAGGAAACCCACGCGGACACGGGGAGAACATGCAAACTCCACACAGAAAGGCCCTCGCCGGCCACGGAGCTCGAACCCGGACCTTCTTGCTGTGAGGTGACAGCGCTAACCACTACACCACCGTGCCGCCCCTCATTTGTCTCATCTCATCTCATTATCTCTAGCCGCTTTATCCTGTTCTACAGGGTCGCAGGCAAGCTGGAGCCTATCCCAGCTGACTACAGGCGAAAGGCGGGGTACACCCCGGACAGGTCGCCAGGTCATCACAGGGCTGACACATAGACACAGACAACCATTCACACTCACATTCACACCTACGGTCAATTTAGAGTCACCAGTTAACCTAACCTGCATGTCTTTGGACTGTGGGGGAAACCGGAGCACCCGGAGGAAACCCACGCAGACACGGGGAGAACATGCGAACTCCACACAGAAAGGCCCTCGCCGGCCACGGGGCTCGAACCTGGACCTTCTTGCTGTGAGGCGACAGCGCTAACCACTACACCACCGTGCCGCCCCTCATTTGTATTCAATTGAATATATTTTGAAAAGAATTTGCAAATCATTATGTTTGGGTTTTTATTTCCGTTTTAGCATCCCAACTTTTTTTGGAATCTGGGTTGTACATTTTCCAGCGGTGCAGTGTTGCCAGTGGTTACCACAGGCAACATTGCAATGTAGTAATGTAGTGCGATGTAGCTTCACAGCTGTCAAGCTGCTGCCTAAGACACTGACTCATGAGACAGTAAGGCATCTGCAAGGTAATAATGCAGCAAACATCTGAAAGTGAAACCTGGTGGGTTTTCCCAGGCCACCACACAAATAATACCGGTCCAACTTATTTATTGCGTGTGAAACCTGAGGCTCGGTAACCCTGGATCACAACAGCAGCTATTCTGTAGGGCACAGTATCATAACATTCTTAGTCCTGTGGGCATTACAGAATTGTTTGCACTACCTGCTGTGTACATTAATCAGTCATTGCTTAGTGGAACTTGGCTGGCCTTCTGCAAGTGTTGAGCCATCTGAGAGAGGCTCTGTCACTGGGAACTTCCTTTGAACTGGTACAATGTGTTTGTATGCTGATAGTGTGTGTTGTGCACGCAGTACATCCTAGATAAGACTCCACTGTGTCTGTAAAAGTAACATTGTTTCCCTTCACTCCCAGGTTGACTTGTCCAAGGAAACCCTCATCAACTTCCTGTCTCTGGAGGTTTGTATCCGCTAGCCATTATAATGAGCTGTTACAAGTAAATAAACTGAATTCCAGGAGGACGGAGTAGGAGGGTGGGAAGGGCTTTTGGTGGCACATAAACAGGAAAAAAAAGAGGGGATCCTGTCTGGTACGCAGAGTATATAGGAAATCGGTCTCGGAGGTGTCTGCGTTCTTATTGTGAGGGAAACCCCTGTCCTCTAGTGGCCTTTCCAATTCATTCTCAGCATTGATTGAGCCACTTGAGGAGAAGGAAAAAGAGGCAGTTTGTCTGGCTGCCAGAGTTGGGTGGTGGAAAAGAATCCCCCGGTCTTTGTTTGAATAAGAAAAAAAAAGTAGAGCTTATGTGGTTTCAAGAAATATAAGTCCAGATGAGAAATGTAATTGACGCAGGCTGACGTGCTACACTGAATGAATGGATGTCTTGTCCTCAAATACACATCAAGCATTGGTGCATAGGAAAGTATGAACAGAAACTATGTGGGTTTAAAGTGCAAAACAATACACAATGATCGAACCTATACCTCAGGAAATCAGAGCTGAAGGTGACTAAATGCAGCCTCTTATGCAAACACCACACCTTACTAAGGTGCTGTTAAATAGTTATGTGTAGTGCTATTGCTCTTATTAAACGTATAAACACTTTATTACTTTTTTTTTAAATATGGCTTTATTATTACATACTATTTATATAGCTTACACTTTTAATCCTCTGTTCTGTTCACAACTTGGTATAAAAGATGGGGAACTGGACTTTGTTTTTATAGCAATTATTCTGTAATGTATGCAGATAGATAGATATAAATAATAAAATACACACTCGCCAGCCACTTTATTAGGAAGATTTGTTTTGCAATCAAATAATCAAAACACTAATCCCCTGCAATCCCCCCCACCTCTTTGCTGTCAGAGGTACATGGCATGGATTCCACAAGATGTTGGACATATTCCTTGGAGATTCTGGTCCATGTTGAAATGAATGATTTGCCTAATTGCTGCAAAGCAAACCTCCCATTCTGCAACATCCCAAAGGTGATCATCTGGATTCTTTTGGAATGAGCTCATTGTCCTGTTCATGGAACACTTTGAGATGACTTGTGTTTTGTGACATGGACATCATTCCGGACCATTATAAGATGAGTATATTATAGACATAAAGGGGTGCACTTGGTCAGCATCAGCACTTCAGATATGCTGTGGCATTCAAACAATGCTTGACTGGTTTTAAAGAGCCTAAATGCGTGTGCCTGTGTTAACACAAGGCAGGTCAGGTCCATGGATTCATACTGTTGTCACCAAATTTTGACTCTACAATCTGCATGTTACTCCAGAACTTATTTTTCCAATCTTCAGCTGTCCCGTTTTGGTGAGCAGATGTCCACTTCAGCCGATATCCAATGTGGGCTTCTGTTGTTGTAGCCCATAAGCCCATATGCCTTAAAGTTTGACACTTTCTGAGATGCTTTTCTGTTCAACACAGTTGTAAAGAGTGGTTATTTGAATTAAGATATCTGTCCTGCCAGCTTAAACCTCTCTGGCTGTTCTCCTCTGATCTTTCTAATTGAGTGCATCTCTGACTCCAGAACTGCTCCTTGGTTGAATTTTTATTCTTATTATTTTTAAACCATTATTTTTTAAAACCAACCATTCCATGAACTCCAGAGACTTGTGTGTGGAAAATCTAGAGCAGCAGTTTCTGAAATACTTAGACCAGCCTGTCTGGCCCCAACAATCATACCATGGTAAAAGTCACTGGAATCAAATTTTCCCCCCATTCTGATGTTTGATGTGAACATTAACTGAAGCTCTTGCCCTGTATCGGCCTGATTTTATGCATTGCTGCTGATTGCATATTGCATGAATGAGTAGTTGTAGATGCTCCTAATAAAGTGTGGCTGGTGAGTGTATATACTGTCCCAGGCCTTAGCAAGTGAAAATATTTCACATGAGATTAGTTAAATGGATTATGATGCCTACACTGTGTGCACAATTATTAGGCAAGTGAGTACTCGGACCCTACCATTATTTCTATGCATGTTTTCCAACCGCAAGCTAGATACACTTGAATGCTAATTGGATTTAAGCATTCTCAGGTGGTATTTATTTGTGTAATGAGGGAGGGTGTGACCTAAAGTCATTAATACCCTATATTAAGGTGTGCATAATTATTAGGCAGCTTCTTTATCTCAGGCAAAATGGGCCAAAAAAGAGATTTAACAGACACTGAAAAGACAAAAATTGTAAAATGCCTATCAGAGGGATGCAGCACTCTTGAAATAGCTAAGCTATAGAAATGTGAGCACAAAACAATCAAACGTTTTGTTGCAAATAGTCAACAGGGTCGCAAAAAATGTGTGGAGAAGAAAAGACACAAATTAACCGCAAAAGACTTGAGAAGGATTAAACATGAAGCTACCAGGAACCCATTATCCTCCAGTGCCACAATATTCTAGAACTGCAACCGACCTGGAGTGTCCAGAAGGACAAGGTGTTCGGTGCTCAGAGACATGGCCAAGGTAAGGAAGGCTGAAACACGACCACCACTAAACAAGACTCACAAGTTGAAATGTCAAGATTGGGCCAAGAAATATCTGAAGACAGATTTTCCAAAGGTTTTATGGACGGATGAAATGAGAGTGACTCTGGATAGACCAGATGGATGGGCCCATAGCTGGATAACTAATGGACACAGGGCACTTTGACTCAGGCTACATCCACACGACAACGGCAACGAGATGTTATTTAAAAATATATCGCGTCCAAATGGGCAACAATCAGTAAAATATCGGGTCCATATGGCAACGCAACGCTTGCTGAAAACGATGCAATACACATGCCACACCTCTAGGGGCGCTGTAAGACGGTCCCTTCGGAGACACCAGAACAATAGAAGAAGTAAGGATGCATATTAGCCACAAAGTCAGGAAAATCTGTTTGTAAAATTACATTATAATGACCAAATACAATGAAAAGTATTTTTCCAGTCTCACCTGTGAAAGGTAATCCCATGTGATCTCGTTTGGATGGCAAACCTGTTGGTACAGTTAAACGCAGCTAATCTTTATTCTCCGCTTTGACCTCTCCAAAATGGCGGCGAGGATGACCTATGATTCTACGCGGAAGGCGGTGTCTTTAATGGTCCGGAATAAATTTAATGCTAATTAAATAATGATTAATTTGCTCCTCTACGCCCTTTTTGAGGAATGTATTGTAGGACTTAAACCCACATCTGAAGAGGTGAGATCGCTCTTTTTTTCTCTATTTTTGCTGGCGGGATTGACTCTCTCTCTCTCTCTCACTTTGCACCATTACACAATAAATATTCACAGTGAAAATATTTTGTAAGTGCGTTTCATGAACCAAGTTATAGGATTTGTTGACAACTCGCATCGCAATGAGAAGCTCATTGGCACTACTGGTGTTAAGAATCAGACCATTTCATAAATGAATATTTTGCTGTAGAGCTGCAGTGTTTGTACAATTGCATGTTTTTGCTTCACTATTACTGTCACTATTCTGCTTCTTGCCTTACTACTGTGAACTAACACTGAACATAATAATAATAATAATAATAATATCCAAGCTCGTGTTTCACTCTCACTAGTGCTCTGTAAGGCTTTTTCCTGGTGATATTCGTTACACTTCTACCCGGCGTGAAGCACTCACAGTCATGTGGTTGTGACGTCATCGTAAACAAATCCGTTTTACTCATCCAGACGACTTCACAACGGCAACGTTGCCAGATCTTTCCACTCTGGAACCCGTTCTCAAAAAGATTGCGTTTTGGGCACCCAAAACGCCGGTGCCGTGTGGACGCCAGGCCGAAACGATAAGCAATTGTATCGGAGTCACCTGAATCCGTTGCCGTGTGGACAGGGCCTCAGACACCAGCAAGGTGGTGGAGGGGTAATGGCATGGGCTGCTATTATTAAGGATGAGCTAGTTTGACCATTTCAGGTTGAAGATGGACTTAACATCAACTTCCAAACCTACTGCCAGTTTCTAAAAGATACATTCTTCAAGCAGTGGTATGGGAAGAAGTCTGCATCATTCAAGAAGGCCATGATTGTTATGCAGAACAATGCACCATCACATGCACCCAAGTACTCCACTGCTTGGCGAGCCCACAAAGGCCTTAAAGATGACAAAGTAATGACATGGCCCCCTTCCTCACCTGACTTAAACCCTATTGAGTACTTGTGGCCCCTTCTTAAGCATGAGATTTACAGCGAGGGAAGACAATACACCACTCTGAATAGCATTTGGGAGGCCGTGGTTGCTCCTGCACAAAAAGTTGATCGTCAACAAATCAAAAAACTAACAGACTGGATGGAAGGCTCATGGCAGTTATTGAAAAGAAGGGTGGCTATATTGGTCACTGAATATTTTTGAAATGCTAGAAGTGTTTATTTGTTAATTCTGAGTTGTTTATTTGTTACACTGAAAATTAAAATAAACAAGTGAGATGGGAAACTTTAAGCTTTTCATTTAGTTGCATAATAATTCTGCACACTAAATGTTGCCTAATAATTCTGCACACTTATATATTCCCCTGAGAAGGCCTAAACTCCCCTTTCCTTTGTTAATCATTCTGGTTTTAGGTTTATTAACAATTTGGATTGACTGAGAGCACTGTATTTGTTCAACGATAAAATTAATCATCAGGAATACAACTTGCCTAATAATTGTGCACACAGTGTATTTTTGGATAGTTTTACTGAAAGTTTTATTTCTAAAAAGAAATAAATGATCGGTCAGTAGAATGGGTGGGTTTATTTTGACCTGGACATTATGTAGTTATTTACAGTAATTGAATATGTGGAAATAGATTATTTATTGTAGGAGGAAAGTATTTTAAGAAATGAATGAATCAACAATGCCACCTTTTGCTCTTTCTGACTGATGCAGTTTGACAGCGAGGAGCAGTTCAATATGAGTGTTAAACACTTACTGTTACACCTGCCCAAGCAGCGCTATCTCAAGTCCATCTGTGAGGAGATCCACCGTTTCAAGATGATTAAAAGGTACAATCTTGTTGAAAAATGAGGTTTTTGTGTTATGAAGGTCATCATTATACAAAAGCCCTGTGATGACCTGGCGACTTGTCCAGGGTGTACCCCGCCTTTCGCCCGTAGTCAGCTGGGATAGGCTCCAGCTTGCCTGCGACCCTGTAGAACAGGATAAAGCGGCTAGAGATAATGAGATATGATTATACAAAATACACAAAACCTTCCTTGGGTCTTTTAATCTGAGTTTATCGTCAGGTATGTCACTCAAGCTATGCTGAGGGGGGAAAAAAAATCTGAGAAATGCAGAAAGAGTCTGCATTCATTCATTTCCCTTCAGTAACTGCTTTATCCTGGGCAGGTTTGCTGTAAACCCAGAGTCTATCCTGGGAACGCCAGGTGTGAGGCTGAAATACTCCCTGGATGGGACGCTGGTCCATCGCAGGGTGCTACACACACACACACACACACACACACTTATTCAGGGGCAGTTCAGCATAGGCGGCCCACCTGCTTGCACGTTTGTGAGCGGAAACCAGAGAATCCAGAAGAAACCCATGTGGACACAGGAAGAATCTGCATGCTCTTCCAGCTGAAGTTATTTAATACTTTGAATATGTATTTAGCGTGTGAGAAACTATTTGCTCTATAGAACACGAGTGTATTTCACAGAATTGAAGTGTTGTGTATGGCTCACTAGGTCATATGCTCAGTCCCAGACTCCCGAAGTGAAATATTCCAGACCTGCAGGATGACAGCTGTGCAGAGATTTAAATTTTCACCAGCTTTTGTGTGTGAAGGCTTTAAAAATTAATGGAGTTGATTCAGTTGTGCTTTTGTATTTTCATTTCTTTGCATTTGTGGTTGGGCTGCATATTTTCATTTATCCAACAGTCGTATATTAAAATGTATATAAACTCAGCTTCCTCCACACAAGAGCTTGTACAGATGTTTGTCAGATGCATTCATGTTTCAGTTTTCTAGCAGATGCTATAAAGAGAGTGCTCCCGTTCTAGAGTTTAGTAAATTTTACTGAAAAAATGATGGATCAATATGACCTAAGCTGCATTTGGCACCTCAAGGAGTCTCCACAGATCAGGCAGAACAGTTGTTTCTAATTTGTTTGTTTGCTTCTACAGTCTTTGCAAGTTTTGGAAGCCATGATTGCTGCAAATTGGCATAAGAACAGAACAATGGAGATGTTGTTGTAGGGCATTTTTGGGACATTTGGAGCTGGATGGGTCTTTGTAGGACAGGTAGTAAGCTCTTCAAGCTTTTAGCAGGAAAAAGCATATATAGATGTACTTTAAATTCTAGAAACCTTTATTTGTTACATGCACAGTGAGATTCATCCTCTGCATTTAACCCATCTGAAGCGTGCACACCCAGAGCAGTGGGCAGCCACACTACAGCGCCCGGGGAGTAGTCAAGGGTTAGGTACCTTGCTCAAGGACGCTTCAGCCCAAGGCTGCCCCATGTTCACCCAACTGCATGTCTTTTGAACTGTGGGGGAAACCGGAGCACCCGGAGGAAACCCACGCAGATACGGGGAGAACATGCAAACTCATCTCATCTCGTCTCTCATCTCATTATCTCTAGCCGCTTTATCCTGTTCTACAGGGTCGCAGGCAAGCTGGAGCCTATCCCAGCTGACTATGGGTGAAAGGCGGGGTACACCCTGGACAAGTCGCCAGGTCATCACAGGGCCGACACATAGACACAGACAACCATTCACACTCACATTCACACCTACGGTCAATTTAGAGTCACCAGTTAACCTAACCTGCATGTCTTTGGACTGTGGGGGAAACCGGAGCACCCGGAGGAAACCCACGAGGACACGGGGAGAACATGCAAACTCCGCACAGAAAGGCCCTCGCCGGCCACGGGGCTCGAACCCAGAACCTTCTTGCTGTGAAGCGACAGTGCTAACCACTATGCCACCGTGCCACCCGATAAATGTATCGGTAAATGACAAGGGAATACTGTTATAGGTGTATCAAGACACAACTATGTCAACCATTGTTTATATTTGGAAACATAATCCTTGAACTCATAATTATTTGAAATTAAATCTAAATGCATTTTTCTTTGCAGGGTTGCAGTTGTTGTCTTGTACAGTTACAGAGATGACTACTACAAGATTCTTCTCTAAACTGGACGTCGTTCACCATTCTAGGCCATTTATGTTCAAGGCTCTTGGACTGAAATTAAGTATGCTATGTTGGTTTAGTTGGGGGTGGGGGTTCTTTTTATTGGTAATGACTGCAGTTTACGTCTCTGCCAAGGGTACAAATTGTTGATTCTTACAGGGTCCAGTAGTTCTTGCCAGCTTTGAGCCTCTGCATTCTATATTTCCTCAATCTGAATTCTCTCCATATTGATATCCTGTCTATCTTTTTATTTTCAAAAACAGAGAACAGTCTCAGAGGATTTAAAAAAAAAGTGTTCACACTTGATGTGTTGTAAATGCTTAACAAATGCATTAAAATGTATTTTTCCTTACAAAAAAAAAGCTTCCTTATTTTGAATGTGTATATAAGCAGAATGGTGTGAAATGTACCAACACAAATCTCTATATTTCATGCCTCAGTAAGTGGCATTTACTTTAGCTGGGGTAATAAAGCAGCTGGAAGCTAGACACTTGACACAGGGCTCACACAATGTATTTATTCCTTTTCCAAAAAGCAGATAGAAATGGAAATGGTTTACGATATCAAAAATGTACAGCAGCTTTGGCTAATATGGTTTCTGTCAACATCCAACCAACACAAATTTCTTGGTACTCAAACTATAGTTCAGTATTAATAAATAAACTGTTTGAAAAAATAAATAATGTACTCTTCATCTATGGTTTATCTATCTTTTTACATTTAAGAAATACAACCTTAGAATGGCTATTATCATTTTAATCCAACAGCTATCAAAATGATCAAAATTTGTTCTTGCTTTGCTTTTCTCCCAAATTTTTTCCATGCTTCCTCCCCTCTCTCATTGCAACACTCTTTATGGGGGGGGGGGAGAAAAAAATGAACAAGAAAAACTGAGTCAAATTGTACTGTGAAAGTATTGTGAAACACACTCAAGTTTGAGCTTTTCTCTTGGCAATGAAACCCAAATAGAAACACTGTTTACTGAAGCAGCTTACCATCCTGATAGAAACATCAAATCCCTGTCCATGCATCAGCCTTTCCTAGAATATTTTGCAACTTTTTGGTAAGCAACTGTGCCTAATACACACTGCCTGTTCTGCATCAATTATGTGGACAATTATTTTGATAATTAGTTCAGTATTGAAACAGAAATAGTAGAGCTAAGTTAAAGTTATCATCTAGTTATTTAATTATATCTGGTAGGCTATGGGGGGAAGGAAAATAATAATAATAACGTTTTCAAGCCAACCAATTATTGAAGTCAACGAGTGCACTGAGAATGAACTCAGAATTTAGACTTTATAAATTCTTTCATCCATGTGTACAGCACATTATTATTATTATTATTATTGGCTCACCAGATGCTGAGGATATACTTTTTAGATGGTTCCTAACCTTCAAAGGTTGTACTACAATGGATTTGTACTCTAGGTTCTTAATTGACACATCCATAACAGAAATCATAAGTCACTAAGACTACAATGAATACACTTGGTTAATTTAAAAAAAATCTCATTAGTCAAAAACCGGAGATTCTGAATTTCCCCTCCTCTTGCAGATTCAGATTCTGCTGTTTGTTCACCCACCACTTTTAAGAGCACTGGTACACTGCTGAATTCATGTAATTCTCCAATATCCAATCGTGCCACAGCAGCACAATGCATAAAGCTCGTGACCTGCATCTGCATGACTTCAATTAAAGGTTCTGACCGTAACTTTGAATTCTGGGGGGAAAAAAAATATTTCCATTTCTATAGCTGTTGGAGTTTTGAGATGTTTCACTGCTGCACGCACCATGTATCCTGTATGTACGGTAAATGTTTTACTGAGATAAAATGCATCCCACATTTTACGATTCTGGAACTTGCTGAAGCAAGTGAGCAGCAATATCGCGTGACCACCGTGGGGTGTGTTTTTGACCTATTTTTAGCCAAAACAAGTTGGCATGGGCAAACATGGCAGACTCGGCTCTCCCTCCAGCGGAAAAGAAAAGGAGCATATGAAAATGAATCTGCTAGAAAGCGCACCAGAAAAGCGATGGAAACCAAAAGGTTGTTTGCAAGAATTTCCGTGAAGGGACAGATCGACCTCTGGAATCGACAGAAGGATGAAACGGGAGCAAAATCTGATGAAGAATTTGCAGCGCTCGTCTTGGATTGGTGAGTCTAATTAGGAGTTTTGAGAACTTTCGAAGTCAGGTCTTGCACCATCTTGGTGTGAGCCAGTTTCATAATTATGCTTATTAGTTCAAGCTCCTCACATTCGACTATTTCCATAGGGCCATGCTGTTTACCTCAAGAGGTAGGATATTCTATCCCAAAAGGGAGGAAAGTGACCCTCAGCACATCAAAATTATCTCCTCCCGTCTGCATGATATTGTTCTTGCGGGACATAGTAAAATGCCATGTGCAATAAAAAAAAAATTTTAAATTTCAGATGACTTTGCAGTCAGTAACTTTTAATGTTCACATCAAACATCAGAATGGGGGAAAATGTAATTTCTTTGACTGTGAGATGGTTGTTGGGGCCATGGAGGCTGGTTTTAGTGTTTCAGAAACTGTTGATCACCTGGGATTTCCAAACAGTAGCATTTACACAGAATGGTTGGGGGGGACCCAGAGAGTGGTGGTGGCAGTTCTGTGGGTTAAAAAAAAATCCTTGTTGAAAGAGATCAGAGAGAAATGGCCGGACTTGTTTAGGCTGACAGGAAACTGATGGTAACTCAACCACTCTTTAAAACTGTGGTAGGCAGAAAAGTATGTCCAAGTGCACAACACATCAAAGTTCAAGCTGGATGAGCTACAAAAGCAGATGACCACACTGGGTTCCACTCCTTTCAGCAAAGAAGAGGAATCTGAGATTACAGTGGGTACAGGCTCACTGACAGATGAAGATGGGGGGAGATCAGGCAATATTTTTGCCAATCTTCATCAAAATTGCAGATCAGCAGTTTTTGACATACTCAAACTAGTGCAACTGGCCCCAACGACCATGCCAAAGTTACTGAGATCACTTACCAAACTCCAACCCCCCCAAATTTTGATATTCATTATGAACATTAACTGACGCTTTTGACCTGCATCTGCATCGTTTTATGCACTGACTCACTGGATAGCTGTATTATGCAGGTGTTCCAAATAAAATAGCCCATGAATATAGTTTAGTCATAGTAATTTCCATTCTGTTTATTTTTACCCTGCCAAAGTTCATGAAGGAATCCGCCAATTAGCTGCCCTCCATTTTGGGTCACTGTACACACCCTAGTCAAGTTTTGCCTGAGCAAACTCAAACCTTGGTTGTAAACTTCTAGCATAAAGCATTAAAAAGGATAGATCCAAATATGTAAATTAGAATTGTATTTTGATGCAGAAGTCTGGAACAAAGTTCAGTTAAAGTTTTCGTAAACTCAATCCCAGCATCTCTCCAGAGTGGACTGTTATGGCGTCATGTCCAAATAAGTATGCTTTCTTCTCCTATTGCTCCTGAGAGCTATGGGAAGAATGTACCACTCCAGAAAAGGGCTAGGAGGGGAAAAAACGGCAATATAATAAAGTAAGACGCAAGGTTTCACAAGACTTCTTTCCTCCACTGGACACCAAAGATCCTTCTTAATGGAAGGCAGAAGAATTCTTGGTATGTGGTGCGAGTTGCTCTCTGAGCCCCATGGATGTGTATGAAACCAATAGAGTTGAGAGGAAATATCCTGTTGTCCCAGCAGGAGGCCTTAACGCTGGACACTCACATGTCCGTTGCTCAGCTTGGCCCGTGGGATGCTGATCCGCTCCCCATAGGGCGAACTCGCACTTGGTGAGAAGGTCATGCTGCAGTCGTTTTTCACGCTCTGGAGCTTGTTCTCCTTGGACGGCTCTGTATACACAACCGAGTTCTTGTTCACATGCTTCTTTAGGATCACGGTCTATGGAAGAAAAGGGAAAGTACAAAAAGGCTTCATTAAGGAAAACTGCTCACCTTCAGCAGGGGAAGAAAACCCAGCCAGCATCTCAGCTTAAGTGTGTCTTACTTTGTGATTGGCAAACATTTACCTGAGAAAGAATAATTCCATTTTCCCATTATACAAAAGGTCCTTAGCTGTGAAAGTGATGTTAGGATGCCTTTAAGAACCGTCTTCTAATAAATCACTGTTTACATAACTGGTGATGGAATAAATACATAATTTCCATTTACAGCTGCACAAATGGTATGTATTCATCGACAACGAATATTCTAGGCCATTTTCCATCCATCAAAAAGACCCTTGACTTGCTACGGTATGTCTATAATATTCTTTTCTTGGCCAGTAGAACCAGTTAGCAAGCAGTCATAATTCTGTCAAAAACAAGTACTGTAGAAACAAATCCTTAGAACATGCTTACTTTTTTGGGTGCATCGTAGCATGACATCTGCACACAGTTTTTCTTCTTGTTAATGAGAAGAGCCACAATAAAAAATATGACTATAGACATGAGGAGGGCAGCCAGAATCCAGGCTACTGATTGGTAGATGAGAGACATTTCCACCTCAGTTGGGACATCCTCATTCAGACTTCTACCATCTTGAAAAGATGAGAGTTTCGCATTAAATGTCACATGTACTCACATTTTTATATTATGTTGTTCACGTTCTAACCAATTAAGCAAAGCCATTGGGGTTTCATTCTCATTACTTGCTCGATTAATTCTTCTGCAGATGTGCCAACATTGCTAACAGGAAAATCCTAGTAGGCAGAGAGGAAAACAAACACCCTGGCATGAATGGCTTTTTTTTCTCTCTCAGATGTTTCCTGTTCACTAAGCAGCAGTAAGAAAACAGTGAGGCAAATGTTCAGTGTAATTGCTACTCAATAATGAGTGAGTGATCTAGATTTTGGCCAGTCCCACCCGCTTAACTTCTACTATCTCACAAGTTCGAGGTTAAAGATAAAGTCAACGAAATGCAAAACTAACCACTGTCAGAGGCAAAAATGTATCTTTCATGTCCCTTGTCCTTTGCCTTTCTTCAAGCACAAGTGAATTACCCTTTCTGTTGATTTGGGCTGACCACTGCTTTAGTTGAAAAAACAGGAAAATGTACTTTCCAGCTGTCTTGTATATAGACATGGGAAGAAGTCAAAAAAAGTTGGCTAAACTGTAAATGTTGGCACTTCTCCTTCTGGCTGTGTCCTGGCCTGGTTTTTCATAACCTACAGTTGTGGTTCTAAGTTGCAGTCATACGGACTCCATGCACTTAATACACCCAACTCAACCCACAGCTAATCAATCCCTTTATAACTCAGGTGTGTTAGAACAGAGAATACAGTAAAATCTGCAGTGCATCAGTGCAGGGATTGATGTTCATCAAATTCATCTTTGTGGTCATGATACAATTCTAATTGGAGAAGCTTCTGGTTGTTAGAAGTAGTAGTAGTTATGTGGCTGGATGATGAGGATGGTGGTGATTGTGCGAAGGTTCTACCTGTAACAGGAACCACCGTATGCACTGTGATCCAAACTTCACTTTCGGTAATTGCAATGGTATCACTGGCTTTGCTTTTAGGTGTGCTTGTCGTCATAAACATCACTGGCACTGTAGTTGTTGTAACATCTATGAACCGAAGAAACAAAAAACAGTGACAGTCAGAGTTTCATCGGTATTATAACTACTGTGGATGTTAATTTGCAACATGGGAAGGCTAAAACAAATTCTTCTGCCTCAATAGTAAACTCTCAGTAGAGTTACGACTGAGTCCTATAGCACAGGGTCTCACAACTGAGTCTTATAGCACAGTAAACGGAAAAGCTGTGTTTAATGTCTCTCCTCCAAAGATGTTTTTTAAAAAAAAAATTAAGAATGTAATTCACCTCATTCATGTTTGTTACACCTGCTATTGCATTCCATGTGCACTCTCCGTCACTGTGGATGTGTTATGGGTGGGTCAGCAAAGCAGGCATAAATAAGTCTCAGTGGATGCTAAATCTAGAGGGTGTTTCACTCTGTATAATAACTGATACAACAATCAGTGATTGGCTGTGTGAATCTACAGTTTGCGACAGAAAGAAATCAGCCCCAGTCTTTACTTAATATACAGTACCGTTCAAAAGTTTGGGGTCACTTTGAAATGTCCTTATTTTTGAAAGAAAAGCACTTTAAACTAATCAGAAATCCACTCTATACATTGCTAATGTGGTAAATGACTATTCTAGCTGCAAATGTCTGGTTTTTGGTGCAATATCTCCATAGGTGTATAGAGGCCCATTTCCAGCAACTCTCACTCCAGTGTTCTAATGGTACAATGTGTTTGCTCATTGCCTCAGAAGGCTAATGGATGATTAGAAAACCCTTGTACAATCATGTTAGCACAGCTGAAAACAGTTGAGCTCTTTAGAGAAGCTATAAAACTGACCTTCCTTTGAGCAGATTGAGTTTCTGGAGCATCACATTTGTGGGGTCGATTAAATGCTCAAAATGGCCAGAAAAATGTCTCGACTATATTTTCTATTCATTTTACAACTTATGGTGGTAAATAAAAGTGTGACTTTTCATGGAAAAAACAAAAGTGTCTGGGTGACCCCAAACTTTTGAACAGTAGTGTATATGTTTTTTTTTTTTAATGTCTGTTGGTTTTGGGTTTTTTTCCTCTTTGAAAGAACTCAATGCCCCTGACCATGCCAATAATAAAAGCATTGTAATTTGTTGAAAAAATTGGCAAAGAATGTGTACAAATATTTTTTCTTTCTCTTTAAATACAAAACAGGAAATTGTGAATATGTACCAGATATTTGCAGATATTTTTTGTTGCCCAAATTACACCAAGGGGCTCCTGTGTACCAGTGTGCAGCACTGTAGCGAATGACCTCAGTGGACCTGGTTGGTTGGTTTGTTTGTTTAAATAAACACACAAATTACATACTGCTTCAGGCAGAGTTAAGTTTCTGTGATGAGCCGCCATTAATCAGGTTAAATTAACTCAATTCAATTTTATTATCACTTTAAACAACAGATATTGTCACAAAGCAGCTTTATAGAAATCTGGATATTACATTATATGAATGGCATTTAGCAGATGCTCTTATCTAGAGCAATGTACAACATACCCAGAGCAGCCTGGGGTTAGGTGCCTTGCTCAAGGGCACTTTAGCTATTCCCGCTGGTCCAGGGAATTAAACCAGCGACCTTTTGGTCCCAAAGCCACTTCTCTAACCATTAGTCCATGACTTCCCTATAAAATTGAAATTTTATTTAAATTTATCTCGAATGATCAAACCAGAGGTGATGGTGGCAAGGAAAAACTCTCTCAGGCAACAAGAGGAAGAAACCTTGTGAGAAACCCAACTCAAAAGGGAACCCATCCTCATCTGGGTGACACCGGATAGTGTAATTATAAATTGTCACTCTTCTGTAAGTGTAAATTATATAGTCAGTCAAATAGTGCTAAGTGTGTTAAAAGAGACTTGAGAATGAGCATTCGAATTTTAACTTGAGGTCTCATTGTATCAAACTGAAGTTATCAAATTAAGTGGTACTTTTGCACACAGGAGACTTACCGTATATGAAACCAAATAATTAACTAGCATTAACTAGATTTCATAGATGTTTATCATCATAAGTCTTTTTTTACCTGCATTTTCTCCCATTTTGATCATTTGCCAAATCGCACCCACAAGCCAGCACCTGGGGAGGGTGAAAGCTACCCCAGGCTTCCTCTAAGACATATGAAGCCAGTCACGGGATTGTTTTGAACTGCTGCTTATGCCATGTCACAAGACAGCATAACATACCTGAAGCACTAAATACACCCTTTTGCATCCATGATTGACTATTGTTTCTCTGGTTGAGTGGGAAGACAGTAATGTCATCCCGCCTACGCAGAAAGCACGGCCAATTTTGCTCTTTTGGACTTCTGGGGGAACATTTTTCTGTTGTGCCACTTGGGAGCCTGAGTGAGTCTTTTTGAGGGAGCTATTTCATTAATCCAGCATGGTACCAGGAATTGTATTACATATCTGGTATACACCATAAAATCAGCAGTTTACATCAGACCAGTAGTGACTTACCCAGACACTGTGGACAGCACTGTCCCTTACGAAGCACTGGTACTTTGCATTTGGCAGCTAGACATCGCTGGGAGAAACACTGAATGGTCCCATTGTTGCAAATGCAACTAGTGCAGGCGTTTGGTTTCCATGAATCACCAGCCAAAAGGATGTCTCCATCACGGGAGATACAATATTCTTGTTGGCTGTTATCGACAGGAAGGAGGGAGCTGAGTGTGTCCTCTGCAAGACAAGTATACATGGTAAACACAAGTGCTTCATTCCAATTTTCAAGTAGTATCGTAATGATAGCAGGCCTTGGGTTTGCAGATAAGACTTCAATGCAATAGACGGAGGTTCATTTGTAAATATCAGTCCTCACTCTGAGTGGTTGTTGATGAGCTACCATAGTACTACATGCTACATCTTGCACTGTGATGAATATTGAGGTCTCTATGGCAGCTCAAGTTTAAATGACAATCATAATTTGACGTTTAACAATCTGCATTTAGATGCATTATGAGATTATAAAATATTCCGATTGGAATATTTTCCCATCTGGAGGTGTTTCTCTGGGATCAGTTTCTCTGGGATTTTAGTCCTGTTTGAAACAATCATGTCAGTAATTTTTTTTACAGACTGTACGTGTGTATGCTTCTGGAAAATTTAAACTGTAGTTTACCTTCTTTAAAATAACCAGCAGAAATGGTTCTCGGGCATTGATTAAAGTCTGATTTTGGGTTGGAGACTCATACCAAAGCACATTTAGTTGTTTACTACATGGACAGTGTTACAGGCTATGTGAAGAGGATCACAAAGTGGGAAGAAAGAAATAAAAAAACACCCCACCACATTTCTTCCCTAGGGTAGCCATGTAAAGGCATCCAGTTTGGGCTGGTTGATTTATTGATCTGGGGTACATAGTAAAGTGCCCCTGTAGAGCGCTGTTGCCTTTCACCCATCAAACTTCTTGCCTGCAGGAATATGCTAATAAAATTCTATCTTTCTGACCTTTGCTGTCCATCATACGGGTCTAAATTATTCTTCACTCTCATTTGCTACCTAAATGTGCATCTAGGGAAAAACAGAAATTCCAAGTGAAGGCACCATCTGTTTACAATCAGTGTTCTTTCGGCTTCAGTGTTCTTTCAGCTTCAGTGTTCATTTCAGTGTTCATCTGAAGACTATGCCTGCATTTAAGGGGTCTTAGAAAAGAAGCAAAAAGGACTAGAATTGTTTTCAGAATGGAAAGATACCTTGGCAGATGTGGCAGCAGGTCCCTTTGGTCCTGGTTGGTGTCTGACAGAGGGCAGGTGGACAGACTTCTGTGTCACATAGAACTCGGCCCTTCCTACAGGTACAGCGGGTACATTCATCCAGGTTCCAGGTATCACCTTCCACATAAAGCTGGTCTCCAGGAGCTTGGCAAACCACCATGTCCATTCCCTCAGGACGACCACTGCCTAATTCCTCTGAATCAAACCCAGAGAATTTAGTACTGATTAGTTAACAATGAATGTTTTATTATGTTGTCTTTAACAAAAAGTACGTTACAGAATAAGTTACTACGACTCTTAATTATTGCCAGGTAATACTGGGCTGTGTTAATTCATTTCAACTCATTTTAGTTGAATGCTCTTGGCATTCCTTGTTTCTTTCCAGTATGAACATTTTTGCCAAGCATTTTTGAAACTTTCCTCAGACACATACTTGTACATTCAGAGACAGAAACAGTCTTGACGGTCTACCAAGATGTCTCAAAAAGTTGCATTGTGAGAATAAAATAAAGTACATTACATCTTCTGGGTAGCTTTTGGGCATTTCTTTTCATGGGGGGAAACGATGGATGATATTGGAGTTCGGTTAAGGGTGGCACGGTGGTGTAGTGATTAGCGCTGTCGCCTCACAGTAAGAAGGTCCTGGGTTCGAGCCCAGTGGCCGGCAAGGGCCTTTCTGTGTGGAGTTTGCATGCTCTCCCCGTGTCCGCGTGGGTTTCTTCCGGGTGCTCCGGTTTCCCCCACAGTCCAAAGACATGCAGGTTAGGTTAACTGGTGACTCTAAATTGACCGTAGGTGTGAATGTGAGTGTGAATGGTTGTCTGTGTCTATGTGTCAGCCCTGTGATGACCTGGCGACTTGTCCAGGGTGT